>NW_027223047.1:85000-87500 GCF_043380555.1 Nothobranchius furzeri
TTAAGCGCTACCACGATGCAGGAGTGTCGCCTCCAGAAGTGCTGTATGTCGACCGGGACTGCTGTGGGTCTTCTCATCTCCACAAAATGATCAGGGCGTGGCAAAACACCAGCATTTGCTTGGACATTTGGCACTTTATGAGGAGGATTGCAGTGGGCTGCACCACCGACTCTCATCCACTTTATGCCGGCTTCATGAACAAACTGAGCCACTGCATTTTCATGTGGGATGACTGTGACCTGCAAGCTCTAAAGGAAGCCAAGCGAGCTGAACTGGAGGCCAAGTTGTTGCACCCCACAGATGCTGATCTGCTGCGAAACATCAGCAGAGCTGAGATGGCACGTCACTGCAAAAGGACAACCAGAAGCAGCTCGGAGATGGAGACCTTGATATCGGAACTGATTGAGGCCTACAGCGGGCACAAGGGAGGCAACTCATTGGGAGTTCCGCTCATCAATTCAGAGAGAATGGCAGAGATATGGAAGGCTCAGAAGAAGCACCTCAGCTGTCTCCAGGACCCACCAGGAGTACTCCTATACATGGAGACTGGCACCATCAAGAAGGGGGGGCACATTCTGAAAACCTATCGATGTGCAAGAGGCTCCACTTCCCTCGAGTCCTTCCACCTGCACATGAACAGGTTTATTCCTGGTAAGGGAAAAGCACTTTATCCTCACAATCTTATCCATGAGTTTCTCTTCATGTTCACAACCCATTTAAACATATTTATGAATATTTTTCAGGAACACTGGCAAGTGACAACTTTTTTCAGGCATACCTGTTGGATGGCTTGGCCAGGTGGAACGAAGACAGGAGCATGTCAGCAGAAGGAAGATCAGAGCCTCACTCCTACAGCGGCCTCCTGAGGCATGCTGCAAACCAGCTGTCACAGGAAGTCCTCGGGAAGAGCTGTGTGAATTACACAGGGCCACAGGCGTACACAGGTGTGTTAGCAGAGCTGATGCACCAGTCAGAGGAGACGGAGTTCAGCTTTGACCAAGCTCTGATTAGATTAATATTTCATGCTAGCTAATTAAAAGTCAACAATGTGTTTGTTTGCTGAAATTGTGTCATGGCAGTGAGTTAAAGTTAAAACAAACGTTAATTAAAGTTAAAGCTGATTTTTGATTGCTTTCAGGGGAACTCATTGGGGTCGAGTATCTCTACAACCAAACAGGAGATGTTCTTGAGGACCGCAGAGTGGCAATTGCAGCTTTGGAGACAGAAGACGTAGCTGTGGCAGAAGATGAGGGCTTTGAAGAGTCTGAGGTTTTTGTGGATCTCACAGTTCCCATCTTGGAAACCACGCTCCAGACTCCTCAACCTGCCTGTTCACATGACTTCTTAACATCACCTGCATCTGAACCCTTCCTAGAGATACCAGCTGTGGAAGTTAAACATGCTCCTGTGGATGACCTGGAAGAAAGTGAGTGATGTTCATGCCCAAATATCACATAAATGGGAAAGTCAAGATGGTTTCTTTTATTATGTAAAGTGACATAAGTGACTTTAGAACCAGGTTACTGATTAATTTTGTTCTATAAACCTGTGTCTGAAAGTGTGTGTGTGTATGTGTGTTTAATAAAAGGTTTTGATATTTATGTTTAGCTGCATCTCCATCAAGGCTGCCTGATTTCCACTCTGATGACACTATTCCAGGGACATCAAGGAGACAGGTAAGTTAGATATGATTTGGCTACTTTTGCCCATTTTTTTTCTTATAAATACGTAACAAACGTATCATTTAGGACTCCGTTGGCCCCGACAACACCGAAGGTTTCAGAGCTGTGCAGGATTTGGCTGAAGCACTCTTCAATCTGAGAGAGCACAGCCTGGCTCTCACCCTTGAAGAGTCCAATAACATTGTTGCTCTTTGGAAGAGATTGTCAGAGCACGACAAGGAGCGCACCGTTTTTTCTCCACGCCACCAAACAACCCTGAACAAAGGCCGTTTTAGAGCAACAAAAAAAATTGTTGCACCAGGCGTGGAGTCGACAAAGCGGTATGTTGGTCACAGCTGTTCAGCCACTGATGCATATTCTTCTACAGATCTTGCCTGAGTCCATTTTTCTTGCCTTTGTCCTCCTAGGTGCTATTCTGGAGCACGCATTCCTGGACAGTGGCCAGATTGCAACCGGATTGTTGAGGCCATTTTTGTCCAGCTCTGCATGGCTTATCCAAACCCAAAGAGAGTGGAAGGTGTGGCATTTTCAAGGTGGACCCTCATCATTCGTGCTTACAAGCACATTAGAGAGTGCATCCTGAACAACATCACCATCATGGAGGAGACGACCATACAGTTGCCAGAAGTCAACAAAACAACCCTCACACAGTGGTGAGTTAAAACTGTGTCATGATGGATAATGATGGACTCAAATTAGCTGACCCAGAGACAAACAGAATAACTTAAAGAAGTTTTATTCACAAGCGAGATACACAAATAGTACTCCCCAGGAGGATCAGTGGAGTAATGATAATTCACTTGGAGTGCTCACTCCGC
>NW_027223047.1:117500-120000 GCF_043380555.1 Nothobranchius furzeri
CCCAAATTCTTATGCCAGCACCTGCAATGATAATGGCTATTTTGAAAATATTCTGCTTGAAATAGATAGATAGATAGATAGATAGATAGATAGATGATAGATAGATAGATAGATAGATAGATAGATAGATAGATACATAGATAGATAGATAGATAGATAGATAGATAGATAGATAGATAGATAGATAGATAGATAGATAGATAGATAGATAGATAGATAGATAGATAGATAGATAGATAGATAGATTGATTGATTGATTGCTTAAATCTCCTTTGCCTGACTAGCTCAGTCGTTACAGCGTTAGACTATTAATCTCAGGGTTGTGGGTTCGAGTCCCACGCTGAGTGGTTACAACATTAACAGAGTATGTTTTCATGCAGTGTCAAAATTTAGGTTGAAGTTTTAATCTCGTACAACACTAAGAAAACACTAAAATAAAGTCCCAAATTCTTATGCCAGCACCTGCAATGATAATGGCTGTTTTGAAAATATTCTGCTTGGAATAGATAGATAGATAGATAGATAGATAGATAGATAGATAGATAGATAGATAGATAGATAGATAGATAGATAGATAGATAGATAGATAGATAGATAGATAGATAGATAGATAGATAGATAGATAGATAGATAGATAGATAGATAGATAGATAGATAGATAGATAGATAGATTGATTGATTGATTGATTGATTAAATCTCCTTTGCCTGACTAGCTCAGTCGTTACAGCGTTAGACTATTAATCTCAGGGTTGTGGGTTCGAGTCCCACGCTGAGTGGTTACAACATTAACAGAGTATGTTTTCATGCAGTGTCAAAATTTAGGTTGAAGTTTTAATCTCGTACAACACTAAGAAAACACTAAAATAAAGTCCCAAATTCTTATGCCAGCACCTGCAATGATAATGGCTATTTTGAAAATATTCTGCTTGGAATAGATAGATAGATAGATAGATAGATAGATAGATAGATAGATAGATAGATAGATAGATAGATAGATAGATAGATAGATAGATAGATAGATAGATAGATAGATAGATGATAGATAGATAGATAGATAGATAGATAGATAGATAGATGATAGATGGATAGATAGATAGATAGATAGATAGATAGATAGATAGATAGATAAATAGATGATAGATAGATAGATAGATAGATAGATAGATAGATAGATAGATAGATAGATAGATAGATAGATAGATAGATTGATTGATTGATTGATTGATTGATTGATTGATGATAGATAGATAGATAGATAGATTGATTGATTGATGATAGATAGATAGATAGATAGATAGATAGATAGATAGATAGATAGATAGATAGATAGATGATAGATAAATAGATAGATAGATAGATAGATTGATCAATTATCAAGTGCCCGACTAGCTCAGTTGGTAGAGCGTTAGACTTTATTCTCAGGGTTGTGGGTTTGAGTCCCATGCTGAGTGCTTACAAAATTAACAGAGTTTGTTTTTATGCAGTGTCAAAATTTAGGTTGAAGTTTTAATCTCGTACAACACTAAGAAAACACTAAAATAAAGTCCCAAATTCTTATGCCAGCAATGATAATGGCTATTTTGAAAATATTCTGCTTAGGATAGATAGATAGATAGATAGATAGATAGATAGATAGATAGATAGATAGATAGATAGATAGATAGATAGATAGATAGATAGATAGATAGATAGATAGATAGATAGATGGATAGATAGATTGATTGAATAAATCTCAAGTGCCCGACTAGCTCAATCGTTACAGCAATAGACTCTTAATCTCAGGGTCGTGGGTTCAAGTCCCACGCTGAGCGCGTACAACATTAACAGAGTATGTTTTAATGCAGTGTCAAAATTTAGGTTGAAGTTTTAATCTCGTACAACACTAAGAAAACACTAAAATAAAGTCCCAAATTCTTATGCCAGCAATGATAAAGGCTATTTTGAAAATATTCTGCTTGGAATAGATAGATAGATAGATGATAGATAGATAGATAGATGATAGATAGATAGATAGATAGATAGATAGATAGATAGATAGATAGATAGATAGATAGATAGATAGATAGATAGATAGATAGATGGATGGATGGACAGATAGATAGATAGATAGATAGATAGATAGATAGATAGATAGATAGATAGATAGATAGATAGATAGATAGATAGATAGATAGATAGATAGATAGATAGATAGATAGATAGATAGATAGATGGATAATTGTCAAGTGCCCGGCTAGCTCAGTCGGTAGAGCGTTAGACTCTCAATCTCAGGGTTGTGGGTTCGAGTCCCACGCTGAGCGCGTACAACTTTAACAGAGTATGCTTTAATGCAGTGTCAAAATTTGGGTTGAAGTTTTAATCTCGTACAACACTAAGAAAACACTAAAATAAAGTCCCAAATTCTTATGCCAGCACCTGCAATGATAATGGCTATTTTGAAAATATTCTGCTTGAAATAGATAGATAGATAGATAGATAGATAGATAGATAGATAGATAG
>NW_027223047.1:137500-142500 GCF_043380555.1 Nothobranchius furzeri
CTTTTGTGACGACATGGAGGTCAAGCAGAGGCCACCTGACGTCACAACCACAATAACGTGATGTACTCGTAAAGGTAGACATCCCAGATGAAGGCAGGAACAATGAAGCGTCACCACAGGTCTCGTGTAGAAGGGAGTCTATCCTGATCAGATGATTAAGGCCAAAACTGTTGCAATCATTGTAAAGTAATCCACTTAGGAATCTTGAAAGCAGAGCTATTTCAATAGCAGTTAATTTTCATCAGCAATAATGCAAAGGTATGCAAAGGATAAGCAGCTCGTGTGCCACACGGAGCTGGGCAGGTGATGTATTCCCCAGGCGTAGTCCAGGCGAAGTCCAGCGCAGACCTCGACCCATCTCGAACCACGACCGAAGCCCCATGCGACAGGAAACCAGTTGAAGGATGGTGAAGACGACCCCTCTGATGGGATGTAGTCCATACGAGCTCGGAGAAGGAGACAAAGTGAGACAGCCCACACGATAGACAGCATTTGATGCAAAACAAAGAAATCAATCAAAACCTATCTATGGGTGCCTCTGGGAAAATGTGGATGCCTTCTGTGAATTATCTAAAGAAGAAATGTACTGCACCCTGTTCTACGTGTCATGTAAAAACGTGATGCAGGGAAAACACAAATAAAAGAAAGTAAATCCTAACTGATATGTGAAACTCAGCAGGCTGCATTAATTAAAGGCATATATATAAAGGAAATAATCATGAAAATGAAGGGCAAATTGGCGTGTGGCCCTTTAAGGGAAATAGTAACAAAATAAAATTAACTTTGTAATCAAATATAATCATACTACACAAAGCACTAATAAAAAGATAGAGATGTAAATCAGTTCTAAAAATGTAAATCAGTAGGTTAGTAATCCCTAAAGATGTGAGTTAGTAACAGGACCCTGGCTGGAGGCAGGTAACCTGAAAAAAAAAAACCCAAAGGATATCACATTTGTTAAAAATTCATCCCACAAACGAGAGAATTTGTAACGGTCCACCAGTCAGTGGAAAAGAATCCGGTCAGAATAGAGTCGGTCAGAATAGAGTTTTGAATCTGGTATTGCGGACCCACAGAGACACGAGTTTGGACGTATCTGTGGGAGCAGGCTCATAAGCGATTTGGTTATCAAACTGTTTGTATCTTGTGTTACGAACCCATAGGGAAACTTGTTTGAATTTACCTGAGGGTCCCGTTTGGAACTGGAGCGAAGCTGATGGTGTAGCTGTTAGATCAGAACCTGATTTTACCTGCTCAAAGTTGGGTTGCAGCTTTACGGAGGCGACTTTGTTGTGATCAGAAATAGTAGTGAACTGGAAATGCGAAACCGATGCTCGCAAAGCAGGAGGAGGTTCTCCACCCCCCTTTTGTTGCTCAAACCTACGCCATGTCTGTGAGACAGGAGAAGCATAACAAACAGTTCTTAAGCTCTTAAAAGCCCTATTACCAAAAAGATGCACAGTGTCACCTGGATCGTGCTGAAAGAGTAGGTGTTCAGATGTCCAAAGACCTGGAGGTGTTGGACTTGGAGGTTCTGAAAAGGAGTGATCCAAGGATGGTTGTGTCACGGGTGTCAAAGCAAACCTAGTTATGTTTAGAATCAGATACAGACATGATGCTAGCTTTAGGAACATGGTCTGTCCTGAAAACTGAAGCCAAGAATACTTTATTCCCAAGAATGATGGAGGTTCCCACACTGAATCAGAAAAACCCGGTTTAACCAGAGTATTTACAGACTGACTAGAACTCCGCCCCGTAGAAGGTGCAGCACCTAACTCCGGGTCGGAGGTCAATGTCGTCAGCTGAATTGGTGGAAGGTCAGTGTCGATTTCTGCAATGACCCGCCCGCTCGGAGGAGGCGTTCCCCCGAACCGGTTGAAGTCCGCAATGGAAAACTCAGAGCCACTCAGCACCCCCCCTTTGTCAGGAGGGGCCCCGAGCATAGCATCACTGCACGCACCTACACCTCCCGGGCCGGGTTGCCTTCCCGAGCCCGTGAGAGAGGTGTGCGCAGCAACCACCGAGCCACCTTTAATATCGCCACTGACCACAGGACTGCTGGAAACCGCAGGGTTTTCTGTGTCGTCGTGGTCACCTGTAAGAGAAATCACAGGAAAGAGAGCACAGAGGCCCGAGACTAAGTCACACCCCTGTGAAAGGAGAAAAGAATTGGCCACCGTATTAGCAGAGGTCACAAACTGAAAAGTGACAAGGTCATTCACATAAAGGTCAAGATGTCCGGGCACAAACCCCTTAAATGGCATGGTAGCTCCGTCCGGAGACCACAAGTGTTTCACGGCGGCTGACGTTTCCATCACGCCCCGATAAAGAAGCTGGTTTGTGCATGAGGCGGACTGACGAGTAAAACAGACCTCTGACTGAAGCGGTGGGTCACAGCCTGAAGATTTCACACCCATGCTGGAGAGATGTTCAGCCTTTAACATGGATGACAGAGGAGAAGCATTAGGAAACAAAGGGTTAAGCACAACCTGTTTGTCAGAGAGGTTAACCATAGGCTCAAGAGATTTATTCAGCTTAAAAGCAGCAGAGAAAGTGTTGTTTATTTCAAACCTTGATGTTGATGGTGGGTTTTTGACCCCCTGGAAGAAATAAAAGTAAAGAAAAAGCGTTATGACTGTAAACAGCATGCTGCATGAATTCACGTCATGAATTGCAGACCAGAACCACCTCCGACCCAGTGCAGCTGGCACCGAACCGCAGCCACTAGTCCCCACTGCTCCCGACCGGCGGCACCCGCCTAAAACGGGCCCGTTCGGGCGGGCGGAGGGACCAGCGTTGCCCAGCCGGTGAACAGTCTCCTGCGTCATGGCATGTTCTGGAAGCAGAACGTCAGAGAACCCTACACCAGGTGTAACAGTGCAAGAAAGATTTTGTCGTGTCTCGTCCATCTCCCATTAAGTTCAGAGCAACTCGCGTTTTCACCTTCTGAGCCGACGTAAAACTCCGGGCAGATTCCTTAATATGTCTCACACAAACAAGGACTGTCCGTAGCCTACTTAACTTTATGACACAGGGTAAAACAAGGAATTGTTGATAGAGAAATGAATACACACAACTTCACAAGATGGAAGAAAAAGGCATGGATCCGAGCGATGGAGGCTGTGAAAGCCGACCCGATCACCGGTCCAAAATAAAAATAATAAAAAAAATAATAAACCCTACGCTGCCGAGATGCTATCAGACGGACAAACGTAGCAAAATGTAGATTCTACACACCGTAGCGATTTACAAGAATCACCGCCAATGCGGGTTTTGTGAGGACACAGACTGACTGTGTCAGAAATGGTATGACAATCTAACGGGACGCGTTCCCTTTTTGTCTAACTGTGGTGCTAGCTTAGCTCTCCGGCCAGGTCTAGCGTTCTTTGTCTGTAGCGACCAGACTTAAATTTTCCCGATTAACAAGTAGGCATCTCGCCCCGCTTGTAATACGGACTTTAAAAAGCGTACGCAATCTGAATGCAGTAACGCGTGACGGCCATAACCCGGCTTACGACGTTTACCGTGCAATCAAGCAACAGTAGGTGCCTACGGGCATTCCGTTCAGATTCCGTTTCTATAAGTCGCCCATGCAATGGAGATATTTTCCACAATAACTCGCCCACAGTGTCAACACACTGAGACGAAAGGTGTCCGAGAATTTAGTCTCGGTTCTGAGGTTCGGAGAATTTAGTGAGCGGAACAATTTCCGGTTAAGTTCAAAATAAGACATCAAAGTGAAACACAGAGAAAAGCGTTGTTTGTAGCTTTTAGATGTAAGAAATCAGACATATCGCAGATATAGAAGACTGGATACGCTCGCCATTAAATGTAGCGTTATGGATTTATGCTCTTTTATGAAAGAGAAACCATGCTACGTATTAATTCAGAATATTAATTTTAATAAATCAATAACCAAATTTTATATTGTTCAGAAGACTCAAAGGTTGTTTTCATCCATAAACTGCCGATAATATCTGAGTGTCTGTGTTTCAGTTCAATGAGGAAACAAGTTTGAAGGATTAAAAGTTTTAATTCTTCAAATTGAACTAATGATTTTGAAAATTGACAAACAGGAAATAACAATCACATTGGCAACTTTGTGGGACAATCTTTTAACAGTTTATATGCTGTTCTTGCTCAAATAGACCTTCTGGTGAATTTATGAAGATTGAGAATGTTGTGACATGAATGCGTGTGTGAGTCTGATTTTGCTTCAAGAAGAAACAGGTGTCTGAGTGAAGTGATGGTTTGGATAAACTTAGGTCTTATCAGAGAACTGCATCAAACGCTAAAAACCGTGCTCTGTCTCACCGAACTCTTGTGGACCCTCTTTCGGATCCGGGCTGTGGAGGATGTTGTGGTTCATCCAGATGACACCGGCGGCTGACAGGAGACATAGGTGTCGAACGGAACCGGTCCAGAGTTGCCCTCGGTACACGTGGATGGTAGAGCGTTTTATCGATGCGCTTTCTTAAGTTAATTCACTCAGAAATCAAAAGACTCGGTAATGAGTCTTCGTTAGAAGTCGCGATTCAGCTATTCTGCCTGGCTTGGCAGAAACAGCGTGAAAGGGGGGAAGAACGAGCCAACAGGCTCTGCCCCCCCTTTGGTTTTCAGGTCTGTTCTCTCTCGTTGTCCAACACGAACTGAATCAAAAAGACTGAAAACTTACCAAAAACCTTTCTCTTCTCAAAGCAAACGTGCGTCATCAAATGTGTCTGGAGTTTACTGTGAGCAGGTGTGTGTGGATGTGTGTGAATGTTTGTGCTTGAGTGTGTGTGAAGGTCAGTAACAAACATTCTCAACATTATTTAAGAATGGATTCATTAAACCATTATAATTACCCCAAAGCTAAATAGTCATTCATTTGATTAATCACATTTATAATGAGCAAAATGATAATGGTTACTTTAACATTAAAATCAAGAAAAAGAAGTTTAAACTTTATGTTTTGACTTGGTCTGGGTACAACTCATGTAAACACATCTTCTGGTAGA
>NW_027223047.1:387500-390000 GCF_043380555.1 Nothobranchius furzeri
GATGGAGTCCTTGTAGAGAGAAATCTGAGCAGAATATAAGTCTTTATGGATGGTGAGACCGGTTTTCTTGTAGAGTCTTTCAAGCCTCCGGTTGGTAGCTTTCAAGGAGCGAAGGGCAGGGGTGAACCATGGAGCAGACCGAGTAAAATATACAGAGCGGGATTTGATGGGAGCAAATGAATTAAGGATAGAAACCAGACCGTTATTGTACTGAATGACAAGATCATCGGGAGTAGAGGACAAATTAGGGGTCAAGGTGGCAAAACTGGAGGACAGGGAGGCTAGATCAATGTCCTTAATATTACGAAAAGAAATGATACGTGGTGACTTGATGATGGAGAGACGGAGGGGAACAGAAAAGGAGATGAGGAAGTGGTCCGTGAAAGGGAGCGGGTCAGCTGTACAGTTGGAGGGGGTCAGGCCGGAGCAGCAGATTAAATCCAGGGTGTGACCTTTAATGTGAGTGGGAAAATTGGCATATTGATGAAAACTGAGGCTGTCCAAAGATGAGGAGAAGTCTTTGCTGAGGGGGAGGGCCATATTGTCCATATGAATATTAAAATCACCAAGTAAAATTACATTTGGGGAAAGGGCGGACAGATGGGATAAAAGAGCAGAGAGTTCATTTAAAAACTCAGGGCTGAACTTGGGGGGACGATAAACAGTGACAATTATTGTGGGGGTCGGGCCGGAGAGTTGACAGGCGAGGCATTCCAGAGTGGTGAGAGGAGGAAGGTTTACGGGAAGGACCTTCCAAGTCTCGCGATACAGTATCGCGAGACCACCGCCGCGGCCCGACCCACGGGGTTTGGAGAGGTAAACAAATCCGGGAGGAGTACAGTCATTGAGTTGTGAGAAATCGCTGGGTTGTTGCCATGTTTCGTTCAGACAAAGAAAGTCTAGCTTATGGTCACTGATGGTATCTTGGAGGAGATGTCCTTTACCAGAGAGGGAGCGAATGTTGAGAAGACCAAAATTAGCAGTGCGGAAGTCCCTGGCGACAGGAGCATTAGTCCGACTAGCCAGCCGGGCTAACACGCTGGAGTCGGCAGCTCGGCAGGTATTCCTGGGTAGCCGCCGGCTAGTCGTGGACCAGAAGGAGGGTATTCCTTTGGAGCCGTCGAGATGGAGGTTCCGCCGGGACCCCCGATGGATATACCGACGGCGAGGCTGGAAGGTGATGTCGGGGAAGAGGCACAGAGCTGGTGGTGGAGATCCGGAGTAGCGAAAGCGGAGGTTGAAGAGCTCCGCCGCCGAGTACTGGAGAAGGCCATCCACGGACAGAAGAATGAGCGACAGGATGATCCAGGCCAGTGCGAGGCACACAGAAATCCTGCTGGACCACATTATGGAGTGGAGCAGGGAGGTGGTGATGTGCAACCAGAACGCAAGCTGAGCAGGTAGGTGAAAATGAGTTTTCACCGACACAGGGATGTGACCAGGGTGAAAAAGAAGAAAAAAAAAATACAAAAAGTTTGTTTGCCAGCGAGCAGCGGCAGCGAGACGCGCCAGCGTTCACTCAACCGGAACCGGAACCCAAAAGATAGATAGATAGATAGATAGATAGATAGATAGATAGATAGATAGATAATAGATAAATAGTTAGATAGATAGATTTATTAATTGTCAAGTGCCCGACTAGCTCAGTCGGTAGAGCGATAGACTTTTAATCTCAGGGTCGTGGGTTCGAGCCCCACGCTGGGCGCTTACGCCATTAACAGAGTATGTTTTCATGCAGTGTCAAAATTTAGGTTGAAGTTTTAATCTCGTACAACACTAAGAAAACACTAAAATAAAGCCCCAAATTCTCATGCCAGCACCTGCAATGATAATGGCTATTTTGAAAATATTCTGCTTGAAATAGATAGATAGATAGATAGATAGATAGATAGATAGATAGATAGATAGATAGATAGATAGATAGATAGATAGATAGATAGATAGATAGATAGATAGATAGATAGATAGATAGATAGATAGATAGATAGATAGATAGATGATAGATAGATAGATAGATAGATAGATAGATAGATAGATAGATAGATAGATAGATAGATAGATAGATAGATAGATAGATAGATAGATAGATAGATAGATAGATAGATAGATAGATAGATAGATAGATAGATAGATAGATAGATAAATAAATAGTTAGATTGATTAATTGTCAAGTGCCCGACTAGCTCATTTGGTAGAGCTTTAGACTCTTAATCTCAGGGTCGTGGGTTCGAGTCCCAAACTGGGTGCTTACGCCATTAACAGAGTATGTTTTCATGCAGTGTCAAACTTTAGGTTGAAGTTTTAATCTCATACAACACTAAGAAAACACTAAAATAAAGTCCGAAATTCTTATGCATGCAATGATAATGGCTATTTTAAAAATATTCTGCTTGGGATAGATAGATAGATAGATAGATAGATAGATAGATAGATCGATAGATCGATAGATAGATAGATAGATAGATAGATAGATAGATAGATAGATAGATAGATAGATAGA
>NW_027223047.1:522500-525000 GCF_043380555.1 Nothobranchius furzeri
AGATAGATAGATAGATAGATAGATAGATAGATAGATAGATAGATAGATAGATAGATAGATAGATAGATAGATAGATAGATAGATAGATAGATAGATAGATAGATAGATAGATAGATAGATTGATTAATTGTCAAGTGCCCGACTAGCTCATTTGGTAGAGCTTTAGACTCTTAATCTCAGGGTCGTGGGTTCGAGTCCCAAACTGGGTGCTTACGCCATTAACAGAGTATGTTTTCATGCAGTGTCAAACTTTAGGTTGAAGTTTTAATCTCATACAACACTAAGAAAACACTAAAATAAAGTCCGAAATTCTTATGCATGCAATGATAATGGCTATTTTAAAAATATTCTGCTTGGGATAGATAGATAGATAGATAGATAGATAGATAGATAGATAGATAGATAGATAGATAGATAGATAGATAGATAGATAGATAGATAGATAGATAGATAAATAGATTGATTAATTGTCAAGTGCCCGACTAGCTCATTTGGTAGAGCTTTAGACTCTTAATCTCAGGGTCGTGGGTTCGAGTCCCAAGCTGGGCGCTTACGCCATTAACAGAGTATCTTTATATGCAGTGTCAAACTTTAGGTTGAAGTTTTAATCTCATACAACACTAAGAAAACACTAAAATAAAGTCCGAAATTCTTATGCCAGCAATGATAATGGCTATTTTAAAAATATTCTGCTTGGAATAGATAGATAGATAGATAGATAGATAGATAGATAGATAGATAGATAGATAGATAGATAGATAGATAGATAGATAGATAGATAGATAGATAGATAGATAGATGATAGATAGATAGATAGATAGATAGATAGATAGATAGATAGATAGATAGATAGATAGATAGATAGATAGATAGATAGATAGATAGATAGATAGATAGATAGATAGATAGATAGATAGATAGATAGATAGATAGATAGATTAATTGTCAAGTGCCCGACTAGCTCAGTCGGTTTAGCTTTAGACTATTAATCTCAGGGTCGTGGGTTCGAGTCCCAAGCTGGGCGCTTACGCCATTAACAGAGAATGTTTTCATGCAGTGGCAAACTTTAGGTTGAAGTTTTAATCTCATACAACACTAAGAAAACACTAAAATAAAGTCCGAAATTCTTATGCCAGCAATGATAATGGCTATTTTGAAAATATTCTGCTTGGAATAGATAGATAGATAGACAGACAGACAGACAGACAGACAGATAGATAGATAGATAGATAGATAGATAGATAGATAGATAGATAGATAGATAGATAGATAGATAGATAGATAGATAGATAGATAGATAGATAGATAGATAGATAGATAGATAGATAGATAGATAGATAGATAGATAGATAGATAGATAGATAGATAGATAGATAGATAGATAGATAGATAGATAGATAGATAGATAGATAGATAGATAGATAGATAGATAGATAGATAGATTGATTAATTGTCAAGTGCCCGACTAGCTCATTTGGTAGAGCTTTAGACTCTTAATCTCAGGGTCGTGGGTTCGAGTCCCAAACTGGGTGCTTACGCCATTAACAGAGTATGTTTTCATGCAGTGTCAAACTTTAGGTTGAAGTTTTAATCTCATACAACACTAAGAAAACACTAAAATAAAGTCCGAAATTCTTATGCATGCAATGATAATGGCTATTTTAAAAATATTCTGCTTGGGATAGATAGATAGATAGATAGATAGATAGATAGATAGATAGATAGATAGATAGATAGATAGATAGATAGATAGATAGATAGATAGATAGATAGATAGATAGATAGATAGATAGATAGATAGATAGATAGATAGATAGATAGATAGATAGATAGATAGATAGATAGATAGATAGATAGATAGATAGATAGATAGATAGATAGATAGATAGATAGATAGATAGATAGATAGATAGATAGATAGATAGATAGATAGATAGATAGATAGATAGATAGATAGATAGATAGATAGATTAATTGTCAAGTGCCCGACTAGCTCAGTCGGTTTAGCTTTAGACTCTTAATCTCAGGGTCGTGGGTTCGAGTCCCAAGCTGGGCGCTTACGCCATTAACAGAGAATGTTTTCATGCAGTGGCAAACTTTAGGTTGAAGTTTTAATCTCATACAACACTAAGAAAACACTAAAATAAAGTCCGAAATTCTTATGCCAGCAATGATAATGGCTATTTTGAAAATATTCTGCTTGGAATAGATAGATAGATAGATAGACAGACAGACAGACAGACAGACAGACAGACAGACAGACAGACAGACAGATAGATAGATAGATAGATAGATAGATAGATAGATAGATAGATAGATAGATAGATAGATAGATAGATAGATAGATAGATAGATAGATAGATAGATAGATAGATAGATAGATAGATAGATAGATAGATAGATAGATAGATAGATAGATAGATAGATAGATAGATAGATAGATAGATAGATAGATAGATAGATAGATAGATAGATAGATAGATAGATAGATAGATAGATA
>NW_027223047.1:1157500-1160000 GCF_043380555.1 Nothobranchius furzeri
GATAATGGCTATTTTAAAAATATTCTGCTTGGAATAGATAGATAGATTAGATAGATAGATAGATAGATAGATAGATAGATAGATAGATAGATAGATAGATAGATAGATAGATAGATAGATAGATAGATAGATAGATAGATAGATAGATAGATAGATAGATAGATAGATAGATAGATAGATAGATAGATAGATAGATAGATAGATAGATAGATAGATAGATAGATAGATAGATAGATAGATAGATAGATAGATAGATAGATAGATAGATAGATAAATAGTTAGATAGAAAGATTTATTACTTGTCAAGTGCCCGACTAGCTCAGTCGGTAGAGCGATAGACTCTTAATCTCAGGGTCGTGGGTTCGAGCCCCACGCTGGGGGCTTACGCCATTAACAGAGTATGTTTTCATGCAGTGTCAAAATTTAGGTTGAAGTTTTAATCTCGTACAACACTAAGAAAACACTAAAATAAAGTCCCAAATTCTCATGCCAGCACCTGCAATGATAATGGCTATTTTGAAAATATTCTGCTTGAAATAGATAGATAGATAGATAGATAGATAGATAGATAGATAGATAGATAGATAGATAGATAGATAGATAGATAGATAGATAGATAGATAGATAGATAGATAGATAGATAGATAGATAGATAGATAGATAGATAGATAGATAGATAGATAGATAGATAGATAGATAGATAGATAGATAGATAGATAGATAGATAGATAGATAGATAGATAGATAGATAGATAGATAGATAGATAGATAGATAGATAGATAGATAGATAGATAGATAGATAGATAGATAGATAGATAGATAGATAGATAAATAGATTGATTAATTGTCAAGTGCCCGACTAGCTCATTTGGTAGAGCTTTAGACTCTTAATCTCAGGGTCGTGGGTTTGAGTCCCAAACTGGGCGCTTACGCCATTAACAGAGTATGTTTTCATGCAGTGTCAAACTTTAGGTTGAAGTTTTAATCTCATACAACACTAAGAAAACACTAAAATAAAGTCCGAAATTCTTATGCATGCAATGATAATGGCTATTTTAAAAATATTCTGCTTGGGATAGATAGATAGATAGATAGATAGATAGATAGATAGATAGATAGATAGATAGATAGATAGATAGATAGATAGATAGATAGATAGATAGATAGATAGATAGATAGATGATAGATAGATAGATAGATGATAGATAGATAGATAGATAGATAGATAGATAGATAGATAGATGATAGATAGATAGATAGATAGATAGATAGATAGATAGATGATAGATAGATAGATAGATGATAGATAGATAGATAGATAGATAGATAGATAGATAGATAGATAGATAGATAGATAGATAGATAGATAGATAGATAGATAGATAGATAGATAGATAGATAGATAGATAGATAGATAGATAGATGATAGATAGATAGATAGATAGATTGATTAATTGTCAAGTGCCCGACTAGCTCAGTCGGTAGAGCGATAGACTCTTAATCTCAAGGTCGTGGGTTCGAGCCCCACGCTGGGCGCTTACGCCATTAACAGAGTATGTTTTCATGCAGTGTCAAAATTTAGGTTGAAGTTTTAATCCCGTACAACACTAAGAAAACACTAAAATAAAGTCCCAAATTCTTATGCCAGCACCTGCAATGATAATGGCTATTTTGAAAATATTCTGCTTGAAATAGATAGATAGATAGATAGATAGATAGATAGATAGATAGATAGATAGATAGATAGATAGATAGATAGATAGATAGATAGATAGATAGATAGATAGATAGATAGATAGATAGATAGATAGATAGATAGATAGATAGATAGATAGATAGATAGATAGATAGATAGATAGATAGATAGATAGATAGATAGATAGATAGATAGATAGATAGATAAATAGATTGATTAATTGTCAAGTGCCCGACTAGCTCATTTGGTAGAGCTTTAGACTCTTAATCTCAGGGTCGTGGGTTTGAGTCCCAAACTGGGCGCTTACGCCATTAACAGAGTATGTTTTCATGCAGTGTCAAACTTTAGGTTGAAGTTTTAATCTCATACAACACTAAGAAAACACTAAAATAAAGTCCGAAATTCTTATGCATGCAATGATAATGGCTATTTTAAAAATATTCTGCTTGGGATAGATAGATAGATAGATAGATAGATAGATAGATAGATAGATAGATAGATAGATAGATAGATAGATAGATAGATAGATAGATAGATAGATAGATAGATAGATAGATAGATAGATAGATAGATAGATAGATAGATAGATAGATAGATAGATAGATAGATAGATAGATAGATAGATAGATAGATAGATAGATAGATAGATAGATAGATAGATAGATAGATAGATAGATAGATAGATAGATGATAGATAGATAGATAGATGATAGATAGATAGATAGATAGATAGATAGATAGATAGATAGATAGATAGATAGATAGATAGATAGATAGATAGATAGATAGATAGATAGATAGAT
>NW_027223047.1:1230000-1235000 GCF_043380555.1 Nothobranchius furzeri
CACATCTTCTGGGAGCGGCCTTTCAAGAGCTCAGAGCTCATCCTTGCTTTCACTGTTGAACAGGAAAACATGTACACCACGGACCTTGCAGACCACAGTGAAGAATCTGATTTCTCCCAAAAAGATTCCTACTAGTAAGTAATCAATGAGCAACATTTTAAGGCACAACACATTATGATATTTTTCATCACACGCTGTTTATAAAAATATTTTTCCAGTTTTTCCAGATGTGACCTGTGCTGTGTCAAGTGATGTGCCCGACGGTGAGATGGTTGCTGCAGCAGAACAGATGGAGTCAGAAATGACACGTAGGTTATACAGTTTTGTGTTAACTTAGAAAGATCTTTTAGATTTATGTGAGATATTGACAGTATTTAATGACATTATGTTTACTTTTTATTTTTGTGACTTGCTTACAGAGAGGAAAGTCTGTCTTCCTGCCAAATGGATTCCAGCGCTGCCTGTGGAAGATCAGCAGTGGATTTCAAAAGCACTCTTCAAGTGGTCCAGGAATGGACAACCAGAGCTCAACCTCCTGAAGCTGGATAAACTGTGGTGGCACCCTCCTGACCCACCACTTGTTCCCCACGGCCTGCCAGCAACAGAGAGGTACTTTGGCCACTCCCTGTTTCTTTGGATGCCCAGAAAACTTTGGCGGGTGAGACTGGTTTGTCCACATCCTGATTGTGGCAAAGAAGAGCTGACCTCTGCAGGACTGCATCAAAGAGTTCGGCAAGTTGTCAGCATGACCACATCATATTTTATTGCTGCAGAGTACCTGGCATGCAAGGGCTGCAAACGGAAAGTCATCAGCTGGAGCAAAGACATTGTGTCTCAGCTAGATGTAGGACATCAGATCCAGTTTCCCTGTCTTCTCACATCCAAACTTGGATGTGACATGGGAGTGGTCCGCCAGATGAGACAGAGGGGCCTTGGAAACAGCAGCAGCCAACTTCAAAAACAGCTGGAGGAGCAGCATGCAGAGACATGGCTTCAGAAGTCCATTCTTTTCATGTCTCACCAGAGAGGCTTTGCCAGAGCTGCATCCACAGGTTTGGTTGAGCCTCTGAATTTCGGAGAACTGCCAACGCTGTTGACTGTTCCGAAACACCGCTGGCTGATGCAAGTCTACGCGCAGGATGTGCTGAGCAGGTTAGACGAAATCAAGGCTTCCATCACGTCAACCTTTGGGCGTGTCCTGAAAATAGACTCCACTAAAAAAATTGTCAGGAAGCTGGCAGGACACAGCCGTGGAACGGCAGCATGGGCCACAAACATGGGGAACGAGCACGGCCAGATCATCATGTCTGTGCTCACAGTGAGCGAAGGTCATGGGTTAGGCAAGATGGTTGAGGGAGTCATTAAGCGCTACCACGATGCAGGAGTGTCGCCTCCAGAAGTGCTGTATGTCGACCGGGACTGCTGTGGGTCTTCTCATCTCCACAAAATGATCAGGGCGTGGCAAAACACCAGCATTTGCTTGGACATTTGGCACTTTATGAGGAGGATTGCAGTGGGCTGCACCACCGACTCTCATCCAATTTATGCCGGCTTCATGAACAAACTGAGCCACTGCATTTTCATGTGGGATGACTGTGACCTGCAAGCTCTAAAGGAAGCCAAGCGAGCTGAACTGGAGGCCAAGTTGTTGCACCCCACAGATGCTGATCTGCTGCGAAACATCAGCAGAGCTGAGATGGCACGTCACTGCAAAAGGACAACCAGAAGCAGCTCGGAGATGGAGACCTTGATATCGGAACTGATTGAGGCCTACAGCGGGCACAAGGGAGGCAACTCATTGGGAGTTCCGCTCATCAATTCAGAGAGAATGGCAGAGATATGGAAGGCTCAGAAGAAGCACCTCAGCTGTCTCCAGGACCCACCAGGAGTACTCCTATACATGGAGACTGGCACCATCAAGAAGGGGGGGCACATTCTGAAAACCTATCGATGTGCAAGAGGCTCCACTTCCCTCGAGTCCTTCCACCTGCACATGAACAGGTTTATTCCTGGTAAGGGAAAAGCACTTTATCCTCACAATCTTATCCATGAGTTTCTCTTCATGTTCACAACCCATTTAAACATATTTATGAATATTTTTCAGGAACACTGGCAAGTGACACCTTTTTTCAGGCATACCTGTTGGATGGCTTGGCCAGGTGGAACGAAGACAGGAGCATGTCAGCAGAAGGAAGATCAGAGCCTCACTCCTACAGCGGCCTCCTGAGGCATGCTGCAAACCAGCTGTCACAGGAAGTCCTCGGGAAGAGCTGTGTGAATTACACAGGGCCACAGGCGTACACAGGTGTGTTAGCAGAGCTGATGCACCAGTCAGAGGAGACGGAGTTCAGCTTTGACCAAGCTCTGATTAGATTAATATTTCATGCTAGCTAATTAAAAGTCAACAATGTGTTTGTTTGCTGAAATTGTGTCATGACAGTGAGTTAAAGTTAAAACAAACGTTAATTAAAGTTAAAGCTGATTTTTGATTGCTTTCAGGGGAACTCATTGGGGTCGAGTATCTCTACAACCAAACAGGAGATGTTCTTGAGGACCGCAGAGTGGCAATTGCAGCTTTGGAGACAGAAGACGTAGCTGTGGCAGAAGATGAGGGCTTTGAAGAGTCTGAGGTTTTTGTGGATCTCACAGTTCCCATCTTGGAAACCACGCTCCAGACTCCTCAACCTGCCTGTTCACATGACATTTTGGAAACCACGCTCCAGACTCCTCAACCTGCCTGTTCACATGACTTCTTAACATCACCTGCATCTGAACCCTTCCTAGAGATACCAGCTGTGGAAGTTAAACATGCTCCTGTGGATGACCTGGAAGAAAGTGAGTGATGTTCATGCCCAAATATCACATAAATGGGAAAGTCAAGATGGTTTCTTTTATTATGTAAAGTGACATAAGTGACTTTAGAACCAGGTTACTGATTAATTTTGTTCTATAAACCTGTGTCTGAAAGTGTGTGTGTGTATGTGTGTTTAATAAAAGGTTTTGATATTTATGTTTAGCTGCATCTCCATCAAGGCTGCCTGATTTCCACTCTGATGACACTATTCCAGGGACATCAAGGAGACAGGTAAGTTAGATATGATTTGGCTACTTTTGCCCATTTTTTTTCTTATAAATACGTAACAAACGTATCATTTAGGACTCCGTTGGCCCCGACAACACCGAAGGTTTCAGAGCTGTGCAGGATTTGGCTGAAGCACTCTTCAATCTGAGAGAGCACAGCCTGGCTCTCACCCTTGAAGAGTCCAATAACATTGTTGCTCTTTGGAAGAGATTGTCAGAGC
Organism: Nothobranchius furzeri; assembly: GCF_043380555.1. Classification (NCBI taxonomy): domain Eukaryota; kingdom Metazoa; phylum Chordata; class Actinopteri; order Cyprinodontiformes; family Nothobranchiidae; genus Nothobranchius; species Nothobranchius furzeri. Next base: position 1,233,303 of record NW_027223047.1, read on the forward strand.
ACGACAAGGAGCGCATCGTTTTTTCTCCACACCACCAAACAACCCTGAACAAAGGCCGTTTTAGAGCAACAAAAAAAATTGTTGCACCAGGCGTTGAGTCGACAAAGCGGTATGTTGGTCACAGCTGTTCAGCCACTGATGCATATTCTTCTACAGATCTTGCCTGAGTCCATTTTTCTTGCCTTTGTCCTCCTAGGTGCTATTCTGGAGCACGCATTCCTGGACAGTGGCCAGATTGCAACCGGATTGTTGAGGCCATTTTTGTCCAGCTCTGCATGGCTTATCCAAACCCAAAGAGAGTGGAAGGTGTGGCATTTTCAAGGTGGACCCTCATCATTCGTGCTTACAAGCACATTAGAGAGTGCATCCTGAACAACATCACCATCATGGAGGAGACGACCATACAGTTGCCAGAAGTCAACAAAACAACCCTCACACAGTGGTGAGTTAAAACTGTGTCATGATGGATAATGATGGACTCAAATTAGCTGACCCAGAGACAAACAGAATAACTTAAAGAAGTTTTATTCACAAGCGAGATACACAAATAGTACTCCCCAGGAGGATCAGTGGAGTAATGATAATTCACTTGGAGTGCTCACTCCGCTGGAGGTACGGTCTGCTCAGGGGGGTGTGAGAGAGAAGGGTGAAGATTAGATGGATCCACAAATTATTTGTAATCTTTAAAGGGGTCAAAGGATGGCTTACAGTGTCCTTGTGTGACCCGGCAGTGGTGGCAGGAATCACCATCGGATTGGAAGAGGGGGTTTCCAGCTGAGATGGGTAGGTAATGCAGTCTTATGCTGCATCAGCGTTACTCTGGAAGCATGAGTGAACAGAAAGTTAGTTGACTGCAGAGTACTTACCTGAGGGTTTTCTGATTTTACCGTAATGACTAACCAACTGGCCTCTCAGATAAGTAGATGAGACTCAGCTACAGAGACTGGGACTGGTGTCAGGGACTCCTCTGCTGGAGAGAAAATGAAGAAGATGAGAATCAGTAGAGAGAGAAGCAAGCCAACAACTTCATGACTGCTGGGATATGACAAACTATTAACTTCAGTGATAAAATCTGAGTGACTTTAAAAACAGGACAGAATATTAGTTGGTTTGTATTTCACAAACATCACAGAATCTGTAATATCGATAAGAACATTATTCCTTGAAATTAAAATCAGCTATTCTATTTATTTCATATGCAGGTATTGCAGACGCACCCGGGCACAGGAGAAAGACATTCTTGAACAGGGCATTCTGGCACCAAAGCCAGCCATTTCCGGTGAAACCAGTCAGCAGTCAGCACCACAGCACAAAGCCATTCAACCTGCTCCATCACACAAACCTTACACCTTCGTCCTTCATCCCGACACGGCTGGAACGGCAAAACTGAAAATCAAAAAGTCAGATAGAGCACAGTGCCCACCTCAGCCTCAGCCACAGAACACAGGACAGTTGTCTGTGGAAATTTTTCCACCAGCAACCTCATCTGGTCCCACCTATTCTGTACCTTCTTTTATTCCGATCCAGCCACTTCCTCAACCCATCCTGCCACAGTTTATCTGTGCTCCGACTCCCTCTGTGCCAGTGTACCCTGTTGTGGCTGGGCCATCAGCACCTAAAAGCCAGACAGCACATGTACCCTACACCACACAGCAGTACAGGAAGAGGAAGGAAAAAGAGGAGCAGGCTGGACTACAG
>NW_027223048.1:300000-405185 GCF_043380555.1 Nothobranchius furzeri
CAGTAAAAACACAGATAGAATAAAAAAGAGATAAAAACAACATACAGACATAAAAGCACCATACAAAATGTAAACAGGGAGCATAAAAGCATACAAGTCACATAAAAGCTAAACGATAAAAATGAGTTTTCGAACGACTCTTAAAAACATGCAGCGACGGTGACAGTTTAATATCAAGTGGAAGCTCATTCCAGAGAGAAGGAGCCAAGACCGAGAAAGCCCGATCACCTCTAGACCTGTACCTAGTTTGTGGGACAGTCAGTATATCCATCATCATGCTTATGTAAACAGATGATGTAGACAGAGTAAAGTAATAGTCTCACAACATTTCAGTCATGCTGTGGTGTAGAGTACACCTCAGTGTTAAGACTTACAAAACAAAGACCCGCATATAGGCCTCCCTCACACACATACAAGTACTTGACAGATATGAGTAAAAAAGTGACATAGAGAACAATGACACTAATTGTAAATAATAAATTATCCATTCCAAAATACAAGTACTTTGCATATGAAAGAAACGTTTGCGCTGCTTTCCTTAATGTGCATCATCATTCTTATGTAAACAAAGGACAATCAAGTCGTCGGCTCATAAATTTGAAGCTGTGCTGTCTTGTCCAGTACAACTCCATGTTCACACTTCCAACCAAACACCTACAGTTGTGGTCAGAAGTTTACATACACTTGTAAAAAATATAATATAATGGCTCTACTGAGTGTCCCGTTATTTCTAAAACTCTGATTTTTCTCTGATAGAGTGATTGGAACAGATACTTCTTTGTCACAAAAAACATTCATGAAGTTTGGTTCTTTAATGTCTTTATTATGGGTTAACAGAGAAAAGTGATCACATTTGCTGGGTCACAAATATACATACAGCAACATGAACTAGCAATTTTGGTGACTTAGAAACGTGTCAGTGAACTGAGCTTCATAGCATGGCCTCTTAACTTCTTGTGAGTGATTATGAGTGACTACAGCTGGTGACTTCTCTTAGGCCAGGTAAATAGGGCTCATTGGATACAAACGCCCACAAACGCTACAATGGGAAAGTCAAAGGAGCTCATCATGGATCTGAAAAAGCGAATTATTGACTTGAACAAGTCAGGAAAGTCACTTGGGGCCATTTCAAAGCAGCTGCAGGTCCCAAGAGCAACAGTGCAAACAGTTGTTTGTAAGTATAAGGTGCATGGCACTGTTTCATCACTGCCAAGATCAGGAAGAAAACGCAAGCTATCACCTGCTGCTGAGAGAAAATTGGTCAGGAGGGTAAAGAGACAACCAAGAATCACCAAAAAGCAGATCTGCCAAGAATTAGAAGCTGCTGGAACACAGTGTGTGTGTGTGTGTGTGTGTGTGTGTGTGTGTGTGTGTGTGTGTGTGTGTGTGTGTGTGTGTGTGTGTGTGTGTGTGTGTGTGTGTGTGTGTGTTACTTTCACATTCGCTAATAAAAAGTTAGAACAAGCAGTTGTTTAATTTATCACGTTTTGGATTCAAAGATGCACACACCAGCCAGAACATCTGGAGCCATGTGGCTTTAAGCATTTTAATTTTTATTTTTTGAGAAAAATAAACTGAAAAAAATATTTATTTCATCATATTAATTTTATTCTAGACTAACAGAATGCAATAAAAATTACAACATTTCTCGAAGAGCTATTTTCAAAATCTATTTCTTAATCATTTTTATTTTTACAGTAATTAAAAAAATAAATCATTTTACCATCCGTTTTTGGTCTGTGTTGCATTCTGCATGTCTTGGGTTAGGTACCTTCCTCCAAACATGACACTTACTTGAGTAATAAACCCTATATCAGGAAAATATCGTCCTCGGTTTGTGTCCTTCCAGTGAGCTTTGCAGATGTGGGAAAATGTCATCAGGCAGGTTGTAACTGCAAGTTTTTTTAATTACTGTAAAAATAAAAATGATTAAGAAATAGATTTTGAAAATAGCTCTTCGAGAAATGTTGTAATTTTTTATTGCATTCTGTTAGTCTAGAATAAAATTAATATGATGAAATATATATTTTTTTCAGTTTATTTTTCTCAAAAAATAAAAATTAAAATGCTTAAAGCCACATGGCTCCAGATGTTCTGGCTGGTGTGTGCATCTTTGAATCCAAAACGTGATAAATTAAACAACTGCTTGTTCTAACTTTTTATTAGCGAATGTGAAAGTAACACACACACACACACACACACACACACACACACACTGTGTTCCAGCAGCTTCTAATTCTTGGCAGATCTGCTTTTTGGTGATTCTTGGTTGTCTCTTTACCCTCCTGACCAATTTTCTCTCAGCAGCAGGTGATAGCTTGCGTTTTCTTCCTGATCTTGGCAGTGATGAAACAGTGCCATGCACCTTATACTTACAAACAACTGTTTGCACTGTTGCTCTTGGGACCTGCAGCTGCTTTGAAATGGCCCCAAGTGACTTTCCTGACTTGTTCAAGTCAATAATTCGCTTTTTCAGATCCATGATGAGCTCCTTTGACTTTCCCATTGTAGCGTTTGTGGGCGTTTGTATCCAATGAGCCCTATTTACCTGGCCTAAGAGAAGTCACCAGCTGTAGTCACTCATAATCACTCACAAGAAGTTAAGAGGCCATGCTATGAAGCTCAGTTCACTGACACGTTTCTAAGTCACCAAAATTGCTAGTTCATGTTGCTGTATGTATATTTGTGACCCAGCAAATGTGATCACTTTTCTCTGTTAACCCATAATAAAGACATTAAAGAACCAAACTTCATGAATGTTTTTTGTGACAAAGAAGTATCTGTTCCAATCACTCTATCAGAGAAAAATCAGAGTTTTAGAAATAACGGGACACTCAGTAGAGCCATTATATTATATTTTTTACAAGTGTATGTAAACTTCTGACCACAACATGTAGGTGTTTGGTTGGAAGTGTGAACATGGAGTTGTACTGGACAAGACAGCACAGCTTCAAATTTATGAGCCGAGGACTTGATTGTCCTTTGTTTACATAAGAATGATGATGCACATTAAGGAAAGCAGCGCAAACTTTTCTTTCATATGCAAAGTACTTGTATTTTGGAATGGATAATTTATTATTTACAATTAGTGTCATTGTTCTCTATGTCACTTTTTTACTCATATCTGTCAAGTACTTGTATGTGTGTGAGGGAGGCCTATATGCGGGTCTTTGTTTTGTAAGTCTTAACACTGAGGTGTACTCTACACCACAGCATGACTGAAATGTTGTGAGACTATTACTTTACTCTGTCTACATCATCTGTTTACATAAGCATGATGATGGATATACTGACTGTCCCACAAACTAGGTACAGGTCTAGAGGTGATCGGGCTTTCTCGGTCTTGGCTCCTTCTCTCTGGAATGAGCTTCCACTTGATATTAAACTGTCACCGTCGCTGCATGTTTTTAAGAGTCGTTCGAAAACTCATTTTTATCGTTTAGCTTTTATGTGACTTGTATGCTTTTATGCTCCCTGTTTACATTTTGTATGGTGCTTTTATGTCTGTATGTTGTTTTTATCTCTTTTTTATTCTATCTGTGTTTTTACTGTATTTTATGTTCAGCGCCTTGGGCTCCTGCAAAGGCAGTGGAAGGTGCTGTACAAATAAAGATTGATTGATGATGCACATTATGGAAAACAGTTTTCACTTTTGATTCATAAGCAACGTATTACTATTTTGGGAGAGTTGAGTTTGTATTTTAAATCTTTTTCATTGTTCAGTCAACTATTTGTGTGTGTGTGTGTGTGTGTGTGTGTGTGTGTAGTACATTTTAGTGTATGGTGCCTTTTCAGTTGACATATTTGATTTGTGATTTGTTTTTGGAGAAGCAGAGATGAGCAGGTGCATTGTTTTGATCAAATTATTTAACCTCGTAAAAACGTTCATATGCAAATGACCAAGTGTTAATGATCCAAAAATAAAAACTTTGACTGCTACATTTTGAAAGTATTGATAAAGAGTACTAGGAAATTGGTTATCAGCAGGGGCCATTTGTGTGTCACTACAGTTTACAGTAAAATAAATGAAAAATCAGAGATGTATTTTTTTCACAAACGTGCTTGTTGGAGTATGTAGAGCCGGTTACTGTTGACCAGCAGGCATGATTTTGTGACAACAACTTTTACAGTGTAGGAGCTACAAACATTTCAATGATTTAAAAATTCAACAAAAATCAGACAAGTATGTTTTCTAAAAAGTAAATGCTGTAAATGCACAGTTAGAGATTATTTTTTAAATATTCTGCAGAAAAAATACCGAGGTCCAGACCTCAATGTCCTCAATGGTAGATACAGCCATGGTGGTGTCTAGTAGTGGGTAAATGTTTTGTTTTTACTCACGCAGCTCTACACAGATTTCCATGGGATCAGAAATCAAAACCTGCAACACTCCTTTTCTTGACTGGACCTGTAGGGTACAGGGTAGGGTACAGGGTCCTAACAGCCCGTACCCTCTGGGGGGTACTTCAGGAGTATGGGGTACCAGGCCCTCTGATACGGGCTGTTAGGACCCTGTACGACTGGTGTCAGAGCTCGGTCCGCATTGCCGGCAGTTAGTCGAGCTCATTTCTGGTGAGAGCTGGCTGCCCTGATGCAACTGGGTTTGTACTAGGGATGTGACAAAATACCGTTTGGCGAAAACTCGCGATACAAAATGTGACGAAATGCATCGAGGTAAAAAATATGGACCACGAAATTAGGCTAGGCGGAACTGCTGCATGATTTGTGTAGTAGTAGGGCAGGCCTACAGTCTATGGTGACAGGCTGATAGCACCATCTCTGCTGATAAAGCAGGGTAAAACTAAAAAAAAAAAAAAAAAAAAAAACGGTGCAGTGCGTCGTGACGTTAAGTCACAGCGCATGTTGTAACAACAACACTGCAGGCTACAGCGATCGAACAAATATTAGCATTAGCACCAAGTTGGTGCCACCAACTGCCTTGCCCCGAAAGAGCAGAACAATGGAGTCAAATGAGGTCAAAACTGAGGATGCTCCTCCTGGATACAGGTCATCTGTCTGGCAGTATTTTGGCTTTCCGGTTAAAAAAGACAATAACGGCAACAGAGTAACGGAAAAGACCAAGACTGTGTGTAAGCTATGCTATGCTGTCATTCCGTACACCACCTCCAACACAACAAACATGAACCACCACCTTCAACGTTACCATTGTTGGGGTTATTAGGAGCGAACAATTAGTAAGCTTCAACTTACTTTTGGATTCTTCAATAAATTCTGTAAATATGTAAATATTTACTGATTTATTAATTAATTAAGATATTCTTAGATATACGGGGCACCATTCCCCTTTAACCGGGGAAAAATTGAATCCAAAACTCTTATCAGTCTTTCTTGAAGTTCGTAGAATCCTTGGAGCAGAGACTTCTCTTCGACACAACAAAGCTACTGGAGACGAAAATCTGAATTTTATAACGTTTAATTAACAATTTGTCAAATGAATAGACAGTGGCATAAATGAATAATAACCATGTGATATAATAAAAGGATGTATATTCAAAATAATGTTCAAGGTGTTTTGTGTGTATGTATGTGTGTGTGTGTTTCTAAAATGGAGTCTGTATGCAAGATGGCTGACCCCTTTGTCTGGCTAAAGTGTGAGTGGCAACTTGCACTTTAACTTCCAAGGCACTTAGAATCATCAGTAACTTAACCTTAAATTCACTCAAAACATTTCAAAGGATCATGAAACAACACAAAGGATTAATCACGAATAATATCTTTTAGTTTAACCACGTGGCCAAGCAGAAAACATTTAAAGATACCAAACAATGATCAATAAGCAGTTTATTTATTCAAAATGACCCGAAGGACGAATTGGGAGCGAAAGAGGAAAACACGAAGCTACTTTTTAAGCAATAGCGCGGTTTTATTGCTTATTCTGGACTATAGAGGAAACGGGAGAAGAAAAGGAGAGAGAAAAAATGAGTTTTCTGATCACCAGAAGAGCAGCAAGGCGTCCCCCGCTGTTATGATTTGACGGTTCTCCGTTTTTCTCCACAGTTTTCAGCGTCATCCGTCGGTTTGATGCTTTCTCCGTTGTTTGGCTCCACGAGTGTTTCTCCACGGGCTGGACACAAAGAGAACGAAGTTTCTTTTGTGCTGAGTTTGACAACTTACAGCGTCTCTGAGAGCTGGATGGAGCTCCGCTCGTTCCCAGTCAGGTCCCGATGATGGTGGAGTGGTTTCCAGCGGTTGCGTGGCTCAACTTGGGCACTTAGAGCTTCCGCGTGCTCAAGTTGTCGGAGCGTTCGACAAGCGTGTCCTTACCGCCAGGTATCCTGGGCAAAAGAACGAGGTTTCTTTGTCTCTGCTGAAGATTTATGGTCTTAGTTCGCGGGAAAAGCTCCACGGCTTCCCGCACATGCGCAGAACGTGTTTCTGGTACTAGGCAGTGACATCACCCAATGCTTCCGTGTGCAAAGCATCATGGGAAATGAAGTTTCTTGGCGCTGATGTGATTATTTGCTTTTCAGAGCAATTTAAGCACAGTCATTTTGGAGAAAATCACTGCATAGTAATTTCCTCATGAGGTCAGACCCTCAACATTCCCCCTTTTGGTTTCGGGGATCGCGCCCAAAGCTCGATCGTCGGAAGCACAGATGGGTTTCTTCCTCATGAACGTAGGTCGACTTGATCGTCGGAAGCACAGGTGGGTTTGTCCCTTAGGACGTTGGTCTCCTTGGACGCCTTTGTCTTTGGTCTTTGTCTTGGATCCTGGCGCCTTTAGTCTTTGATCCTGTTCAGGCACAAAGAGGATAGGAAACGGGATAGTCCCCAACGCGCATAACGAGAAGAAGCCACTCACGCAGGTGGTACGCAATGATGATGTCATCCATGCGAGAGGTAGTAGTGTAGAAGGAGGAAGGTCGGTGGGCGGTTAACTCCACGAGGGGACACAAAGGCATCTCACCGCCGGCCATACAGTTCAGTTTATGGATCACGCGGTGATGTACGAGGTCCATAGTTCGCAAACGCGCATTGACCTATGTGGTCCCAAGATTCCCCCCTTTTTTGGTCCAAAGGGTGGATCAGGACAGTCTTTGGGCTAAAACAAGGACCATAAAACTAAGAGGTACTACAATGTGCTGGTGCGTCAGACAGAGTCATTGACAGACTGAGCTGGGCCGGCACATAACCACTAGTTATTATGTGACCAAGTACGAAACAAAAATACAGAAAACCCCCCAAAAAAACATATAACATCCAAGAAAATTCATAGCAACCTTGAGTCTCATAAAATACATTCTTAGGTCATACATTCAGTGTGTAGCTTATAAAGAATGTGACATAATGCAACACTCAGATAAAAAATGTGAGGTAGACTAAAGTGAGAACTACTCTTAGGGTTACAGAATAACAAAGAAAATGTTGCTCACCCCCTTTAGACAGGTGTGGTACATTCGCGCTTGGAGTCTACCCGAACGCGGTCACGAGGCACACCGTAGGTGAGCAAGTGCATCTTATCTTGGAGTTTATTAACACGCCTGTAGGCGGAATAAGCTATCACGGCCGTGATGAGCCATCCCATCCCCAGGGCGACCAATGTGCAGATTAAAGTCGTATAATCTGTGTCAATGTAGCGTCTTGGGCGTCAAAGTAAGTTCACGTGGGTTTTGTGTGAACTTAACAAATTTGGTTCCTTCAATCAGTAATTGTTGGTCAATTTCTAAATCGAAGGCAAAGTTATAACCCTGGAAAGCGTCCATGATCTCAATCTCTGAGTCATGCTGTTCGAGGTTGAGGTGATGGAGTGTCAGGTTTCTAGTTCAAAGTGGAAATGCCTACCGTCCTTTCAAATACCAATGTTCAGCATCGACCTAAACCTATAGATGTGAGGTGTCACAATTATGGGAACGTTTAACAGGAAACCGAGTTCTAATTTTTTTTCATCGTGAATGGGCATTGCACTACTTAGGCTGTACGCTAGGTGGATTTGTGAAAGGTGCACAGTAGAGGGGTAGCAGCTGTCAAGCCAACTTTGAGCAGGTCCAGTGGTACCAAGTACGGGGAAATACGACTTTCAACCAAGCTGTCCAGCGTGGAACTTACTTTCCTGAGCAGGTCCTACATCAAATCTCTCACCACTCGTGTGTACACAATATCCTGAGGTATGGTTTCAGACAAAGTCTTGATTGCACGTAGAGATTCATTAATCAGAGCCTAGTGTAGGTACCAGAGTACTCTGTAAGGTTTTAGTAGGTACATCCTGTTAGCGGTCTAGGAAGGAGTTTCTCTTGGTTAGTGAAAGTGACGGCGGGGGGGGGGGGGGGGGGGGGGGGGGCTGGTTCTTTGTCGGTTAGTACATGTTAGTGGGTTAAACGTGCACTTTCCCCCCCTTTCCATTTCCATGCATAGAACTATGTGGAGACTACGTCTACCTCCTGCGGGGAGTCTGGTCTCCGTACCCGCGGGGATGGTTTGACGTAGGGTTTGATTTGGTTTGCATGCACCCATTTGTAGACAGGCTCCTGTCTCGCTTTGGTGATGCGTAACCTGTATGCAACTGGAGAGAGTTTTGCCACGATCTCAAATGGTCCTGACCAGCAGGGCAGGAACTTCTTAGCTTTGCGTGCCGGTTGGGCGAACCGAAAGTAGAATACTTTGTCACCCACCTCGTATTCGCGGCTGGTTGTCTTTTGGTCGTAGTAGGCTTTAGCGCCTTCTACGTTGGTCTCCAGTTTCTTCTGAGCGTGCGCGAACGTAGCTCTGAGGTGTGTTTTCAAGTCTGCCACATACTGATGAGCGGTATAAGCAGTGGCAACACTGACATCCTCTGGGTGATACAGGAGGTGCAGTGGTAGAGTCATCAGTCTGCCGGTCATCATCTCAAAGGGCGTAACCCCCGTGGATCGCTGTGGAGTGGACCGTATGGCCATCAGGACCAGAGGGAGCTTGACGTCCCAGTGCTTCCCAGTGGAGCAGACGTACTTTTTGAGCATAGAGACGACCGTGCGGTTCATCCGTTCGACCTGTCCGGATGACTGTGGGTGATAGGGGAGGTGGAATCTCACTTCCACTCCCAGAAGTTCAAACAGGGACGTCATTACACTGGATGTGAAATGAGTTCCTCGGTCAGAGTCAATGCAGAGTGGAAGTCCCCATCGACTGAAAACGTGGTTAATCAGCAGTACAGCGGTTGTGACGGCTGTATCGTTTGGCGCTGGAAGGCACTCAACCCACTTTGTGAAACTGCAAGTTACAGTTAGCATATATTTGTTTCCTCTTGCCGATTTGGGAACCGGTCCAACCCAGTCGATCTGCAGGTGGGACCAAGGGAAGGTTATTCCCCTGCGTTGCAGTGGTGCTCTAGCAAGCGGCTGGGAGGGTTGAAACTGGGCACAGATGAGGCAGCCTTGGACATAGCTGTGTACGTCCTTGGACATCGACGGCCAATATGCTACTTCTGTCAGTGACGCGAGGGTAGCTTTTGCTCCGCGGTGACCTCCAACCGGAGTGTCGTGGGCGTAGGCAAGCATCACTCCTCTGTGGTCGAGTGGAACAACCCAGCGAGGCGGGCGGTGATCATCACGCATGTAAACTAACAAATCGTTTTGTAGTTTCAGGTGCGTGAGTTGACGATGCAGGTTTACCAAATCTTGGCTTGCACCAATAGGTGGTGATGGTTGTTTAGACATCGGGCCCTTTTGGAGAAGCTCGCGGATGAGCTTCAGGTCAGGATCTTGTTCCTGCATGGTGACTAGGTCCGCGTCATGTGGTTGTCTGCCTAGAAACACGGGTACCCCAATGTTCTGAGGTTCGTCTGCCTGTTTAGCATGGCGACGAGTAATCGCACAGACCTCGTGAACGGCCTTGGGAGGAAGCCACTCGTCTTTGAATTCCCAGCAGGTTCCCTGGTCAGCACCGAGCTTAGCAAGGTGGTCAGCTTCGTCATTACCATCTTTCTCCGGACCTATGGTCCTGGAGTGACCTTTGACCTTTTTCCAGTAGACCATTATGCCTTTCTCAGTGGTGAGCAGATCACACGCTAGGAATAACTCAGAGTGTTTCACGTCTCTGTTCCTGGCGTTTTTCATGTGATTCTCGTTCCACATGGGGAAGTGAGAGATGAAGCTGTGTCTAGCGTAGTTTGAATCAGAGCAAAGGACGATTTGAGTGATGTCCAAGGCTGCCGCCTGCTGGAGGGTTATCAACACTGCAGCAATTTCGGCGTACTGACTAGACTTTTGGCCCAACCGGTAGTGATTTGGTTGCTTAGTGTCACAGTCCACCCAAACGACTCCAACCCCGGCACGGAGCTGGCCTTCGTGAAGGTAGGCGCATCCGTCAGTGTAAACTTTCGGAAGCCCTTGGCAAACATTCTCATCAAAGTAGCGATGATTGGATGCGGTTGGGTAGACTGCGGCAGGTGTGTCCAGGGGGCCCATGACGGAGTCAGAGTCACAGTGCTGGCAGCCTGCTAGCCCTTGTCCTAGCGCTAGCTTGGTGTTCTGACCATACTTGACCTCAATGTTGTATCCTTGGAGCACCATCATCCACGTCGCAATGCGGCTGTTTAACACTCTTCCTTCGCGCAGACGCTGGCTGTTTAGGAAGGTGACAGGCTGATGACACGTTTCAATGATCACTTTCTGTCCACCAATGTAACTACGAAAGTGTTCGACGGCCCAGACTGTAGAGAGGAGAGCTCTCTCGCAGTCTGAGAACTGGAGTTCCACCTTGCTCAGAGGCTTGCTGGCGTATGCCACAACTCTCATGTCCTGATCGTGTTTCTGCTTCAAAGCAGCGCTCAGGCAGTGAGAGGAGAAAGTAGCCTCTATGTAGAACTCTTTATCCTTGTCTGGGTAAGCCAGACAGGGTGCGGACGCCAACTTCTGTTTTAGGAACTGGAAGGAGAGTTCTTGGGGTCTGTCCCACACGAAAGGTGTGTCGTTCCGAAGCAGCTCAGTGAGGGGCCTCGCTGTTTCAGCGTACTCCTCAATGAACTGCCTGGAGTAGTTGCAGACTCCGAGGAAGCTCCTGAGTTCAGTCAGATTAGCTGGGGCTTTGATGTCCTGAATGGCTCTAATGCGTCCCGCTTGGGGCTCGACTCCATTAGGGCCAACCAGCAGTCCAACATACTCCACTTTGGTTCGACACCACTGTCCCTTGAGAATCGCCAATTTAGCTCCGGCGTCAGCGAGCTGTTGCAGCACGTGACGGAGTTCGGCCAGGTGCTCCTCGAAGGTTCGACTCCTCATCAAGATGTCATCGACATATATGAGGTTCCCTCTAGAAGCAGCATCTGACATGGCTTTGTGGAGGAAGATGTTGAACTCTGCAGGTGAGTTAGAGTAGCCAAAGGGGCAGCGGTTCCAAGTATATTGGCGATTTCCAAAGGAGAAAGCCAGTTTATACTGGTCCGCCGGCTCAACCTTCATGGTCCAGAAGCCGTTGGCTACGTCAACCGTAGAGAAGAAACGAGCATCTCTGACTCTGGCTAGCTCCTGATCTAAATGGATCATAGGCCACCTGGAGAGAGGTACTTGTTTGTTCAGTGCACGATAGTCTATGGTGAGACGCCATTTCCCAGTCGGTTTCAGAACCGGCCAGATGGGAGAGTTGTGTTGAGGGTCTGACCTCATGAGGAAATTACTATGCAGTGATTTTCTCCAAAATGACTGTGCTTAAATTGCTCTGAAAAGCAAATAATCACATCAGCGCCAAGAAACTTCATTTCCCATGATGCTTTGCACACGGAAGCATTGTGATGACGTCACCGCCTAATACCAGAAACACGATCTGCGGGAGGCGGGAGCTTGGAGCTTTCCCGCGACTTCAAAGACTATAAATCATGAATGAGACAAAGAAACCTCGTTCTTTTGCCCAGGATACCTGGCGGTGAGGACACGCTTGTCGAACGCTCCGACTTCTTTGAGCACGCGGAAGCTCTAAGTGCCAAGTTGAGCCCACGGAACTGCTGGAAACTAAACTGCAAGCCCATCAGATCTGCTCGTTTCTGCTCCCCTCCAGCTGATGTTTGAGGACACAGAACTGCGGAGCCCGTGGAGAAACACTCGTGAACGCCAAACAACGGAGAAAGCATCAAACCGACGGATGACGCTGGAAACTGCGGAGAAAAACGGAGAACCGTCAAGTCATAACAGCGGGGGACGCCTTGCTGCTTTGGTGATCAGAAAACTCATTTTTTTCTCTCCTTTTCTTCTCCCGTTTCCTCTATAGTCTCGAATAAGCAATAAACCGCGTCTATTGCTTAAAAAGTAGCTTCGTGCTTTCCTCTTTCGTCCCAAACACGTCAGTCGGGTCATTTTGAAGAATAAACTGCTTATTGATCATTGTTTGGTATCTTAAAATGGTTTCTGTCATGGCCAGGCTGAAACTAAAAGATATTAATTTGTGATTAATCTTTTGTGTTGTTTCATGATCTTTTGAAATGTTTTGAGTGATTTAAGGTTAAGTTACTACTGATTCTAAGTGCTTTGGAAGTTAAAGTGCAAGTTGCCACCCACACTTTAGCCAGACAAAGGGGTCAGCCATCTTGTATTCAAGACTCCATTTTGAATCCATACACACGCACACACACACACACACACACACACACATACACACTACTCCTTTGTGAGAACAAAGGACCCCATTCATACATCCTCCATCACATGCAAACACATCCATCTTCAATCATATCACACGGTTATTATTCATCTATTCCACTGTTTATTCATTTGACAAATTGTTAATTAAATGTTATAAAATTCAGATTTTTGTGTCCAGTAGCTTTGTTGTGTCGAAGAGAAGTCTCTGCTCCAAGGATTCTACGAACTTCAAGAAAGACTGATAAGAGTTTTGGATTCAATTTTTCCCCGGAAAAAGGGGAATGGTGCCCCGTATATCTAAGAATATCTTAATTAATTAATAAATCAGTAAATATTCCCATATTTACAGAATTTATTGAAGAATCCAAAAGTAAGTTGAAGCTTACTAATTGTTCGCTCCTAATAACCCCAACATTTTATTGGTGCGGCCGTGTGAGGCTTGGATACACAGAGATTTCTATCCGGCACAAACAAACAAATAAATCCAAAGAGCTTGAATTAAAAATAATCAGTTGTTCAGCCTTGAACCAGCAACAGAGTGGTGCTGATTTCGCTGAGCAGGAAGCTGCATCGAACTCTCACCAGTAACTCAGTGCTTCTTTAAAGGTGCAACGTGTAAATTAATTCTGGTTGACCTTTTAGGTTAAAAATTAAGTTTTCCTTAAAGGTGCAACGTGTAATTAATTCTGGCTAACCTTTTAGGTTAAAATTCAGCTTTTCCTTAAAGGTGCAACGTGTAATTAATTCTGGCTAACCTTTTAGGTTAAAATTCAGTTTTCCTTAAAGGTGCAACGTGTAATTAATTCTGGCTAACCTTTTAGGTTAAAATTCAGTTCCTCATTAAAGGTGCAGCGTGTAAGTAATTCTGACTAACCCTTTTAGGCTAAAATTAACTGCTAATTTAGCGACTTTAACTCACAGTGGCTATTGTAACTAACTGAAACCTTCACTCAAAGACTGATAACACCTTGTTTGCTAATATTCTGAAGGAATAACTAGCATATTTAACACTGCAAGTGTTGTAAGACGTTGCTACGGCAACGCACCAGCTTTTGCTAAAATACTGAAAGGAATAGTATTTTAAGCGTCAGTCACGGCATTCCGTGCAATCTTAAAACGCTAAAACCTGTGCGCACAAAGGTTAATTTAGTGTTTTTCTGCTACAAAGCTAGCAGTTGCTGCCCAAAAGGTGCAGCTTGAGCTATCTGCAGAAGCTCTACTAGGCTATTTTGGTTCGGTTGTTAAAAATGGAGGGACAGAGTAGTGAACTGACCAACTCCCAGCAACCAGGTGGCGCTGCGGCCCACGACTATGAACCTGGCCTACTTTCTGGACAAATATTGTCCAAACTGGTCGCGGTTGCTCGAGAACCCGACTACCCTTCTAGGGATTTCACTGAAGAACAGCGTAGCGACGAGCTAGAAGCTGTAATCGATCAAATAGAAAACCCGGATGGTACAAAACCAATCCAGGTTCACTTAGCTAAGTTAGCCTTGATCCTCTATCAGAGAGAACTCCAACATGATCAAGAGATCATGAAGCTCCAGAGCATGCTAGCTGAAAGGCAGCAAAATGGAAGGCAGAAGGATGACGAGGAGGAAGACAACACCGATTCTGGGGAAGATGGGGAGGAGACCCCGCCCCCTTCTGCTGATGACAACAGACAGTGGGAAGGGGGGAAACACCAGGACTCTCTGGACGGACGCACGCCGCAGGGGAGAGATGAAGCTTATCTGTCCCAACCTTCGGCCCCGTTCCCTACACACACTATAGGGCATTCAGGACCACCTAGGGGCCGAGGGCAATTCGCCCTCGAACCCCAGGTTGGACCACCACCCTCATCTTCACGGCCTTCTCAATCTGTGAGAAGTCGACCAGCTGAGCGGCACCTCTATTTAGACCGCTCCCCCAGTCCACGAAGGGTGCAAGGTGCCGGCTGGGGTTATGCACAAGCCCAAGCTGCACCTCAACCATCCACCCATCCTAGCTACTCCGGTATTCGGCATGCCGATAACCAGCTGCATGACCAAGCATCATACGCCAGTCCGTACCCGGACAGAGCGTATTACGCAGAAGCCCCAGTTGAAAGACGCAGGCTGCACTACGCAGACGTGCTCCGGGAGGAGGACCTCCCAAGACACCCACGTGACGTGCCAGCAGCCTGCCACAACATGCCGAACCCCGATTTGGGCCCCAGGAGTCAACATTGGGAGCCCAGAGCACACCAGCGATATCCAGCGCACTCTGAGACAGACCGTGGGTCAGAGTCAGAGGATGACGCGCCGTACCGTGAGTCAGGGCTCCGTGTACGTCAAATTGAATCGCTAGCTAAAGACATAGAACGCTTTGATCCTAACACCAATGAATCCAACGTCGACGATTATCTCAGGGAGATAGAACGTTGTCTGCTTGATCTTCCAGCACCCTCTTCAAGGGAAAAGCTCAAGCTAATTTGGAAACCACATCTAGAACGGTGCACGGTTTCATGGAAACTCTACCACCTGACATTCGTGATCGGTACTCCTCGCTCTGCCGAGCGTTGAGAGATGAATACGCCACGTATGCAGACTCTGCGTCAGCTACAATGGGGGCCTTCTCCATCAAACACGGGAGGAACGAACCCCCCAGAGAGTATTATCGCCGACTCAAAAGTGCTTATTTCCAAGGTCGAAACGGCCCTGGGCTCGAGGAAGACCCTGCCTTCAGATCCCTGTTCATTCACAACCTGCACGAGTGTGTTCGCTCCGAAGTCTCAATGTATTGTCGGATGAAAAAACTGACAACTCAGGAGATTAGGAGATACGCTCAACAGGCTTGGGAAGCCGGCGGAAAGCCCCAAAAGCCTGACGCACATCACCGCGTCATGCACCTAGCTCCCAACGCCGAGCCGCGTTTGGAGCTTGAAGGCACAGAAGCTCCACCCACTAAGCCAAAATCTGCTAAACCTAGACCTGTTAAACCGCGAGAGCAGTCCCAATCTCCTCAACAGGGGAAGGGGGGTGCTGATTGGCCGCCTAGGTCTGGACAATCAGACAGGAAGTGGCCCAACCAAAACCAACGGCAGGCAGGTCGGAACAGTGGAAGGTTTAAGGAGCGCCGCCCACAGGTAAGTCCCGAACGCAAGTCTGCAGGTGAGTACTTGACCAAAGCCGACCTCCAGGAGATGTTTCAGCAGTTCCTAGCTAAACAGAAGGAACAGCTGAGATCTGCAGATGAGACCCCTGCACCAAAGTCTGCTTCTAAGAAGCCAGACCCAGAGCCAACGTCCGCATGACTAGGCGTGGCTCAACCTCCCAGCGTGGCCAGGACCTACCTGATCAGCTGGGGGAACACTACTGGTAGATCACAGGAGTCTCCTGAAATCTACCCCCCAGAGAAACCTGATACTAAATTTCTGAAGTTCCTTGGTGACTTAACAAACCATGATCATGCTCGCCGTTTGTACTGTAGCACCAACGTAGGTGGATGCATACAGGTTGATGCTCTGCTGGATACCGGCTCAGAAATCACCCTGATGTGCTCCACACTGTTCCATCGCGTGTCTGACACCATGCGGTCGCTCGGGAAACCAGTCCAGGTAGAACCCTGTGACCTGAAAATCACCAGCTACACCCAGACCCGGGAGTGTATCACTCACCGGGCGTGGCTGGACATCACCTTCCAAGACATGACTCTGGTTCACCCGTTTTATGTCTGCCAGCTAGACACTGAACCACTTCTCATTGGTCAGGACCTGCTTGAACGTCTAGCTCCCCTCATCGACTGCCAGAAGGGTCAACTGTGGGCCCAGGTGGAAACACCTAAGCCCTGGAACCCGGATAGCAGCCGACCATCCTCCATTCTTGAAGTCAGCATAAGTGAGCCGCAAAACCCTTGTTCCAAGGTCATGCCCCTCCCTACAGCTCCCACAGACGATGTCCGCCTGCAAAGGCATGAAACCGCTCCTGGAACTCCGTTCCGCACACATTCATCTTTTCTCTGCTCGCTGAAGAACGTCAGCCTGCAGCCATATGCACCACACATAGTTGGTGGTCTTACCATCAACTGCACCCACATCTCAGATGCTCGCCTTGCTCTTTGGTCTGAAAAGTCAGCCATCAGCCAGCAGACGTTTGAACACCTGCGTCAGAAGGACCCCCTTCTGGTCAGTGTGACACGTAGCCATCGGCTCTTGTCACCTACTTGGCCGCAGAGGCTCCTGAAAGCGCCAGAGGTCTGCTCTCTGACTATCCAACTTGGAGCAAGACAGCTCACACATACATTCAGCATCATACCACAGCTTGATCCACCTGCACTCATTGGAGCAGATCTGCTGGTTCGACTAGGTGCCCAGCTGGACACTTGCAATCAAGTCCTTTGGGCCCGGGCCACACCTTCCTCTGAGCCTCGCTCAGAAGGCCGTGAACACTTGCTGTCCGGACAGACCATTCCACAGGCCTGCCGTGCAGTGGTTGAGGCCAGCACGGTTCTGCCCCCACAGGTCAAAGGAGTGCCTGTTCGTCTGACTCTGATGAAGCATCAGAAGCTGCCAGGCACACAGGCCTTCTTCCAGCCATCACCACACTTCTTGGAGCTCAACTTAGCCGTCTGTGGCACGCCACTCTTGGAGCTGAACAATCGTTCTGCCTACTTGTTGGTCGAAAATCCGACCCGGAGTCCTATCCACATGCCGGCAGGAAAGCCCTTGGGCATGCTGATAGATAGCTCATTCCATGACTTCGAACTGTCAGTCCCCGTGATCGGACAACTTCCGTTGTTCTTGAACGACAGACAGGTTGGTGTAGACACATTCAGTACTTTCCCTTCACAAATGATTACCATCAAGCGACATGAAGCCCTTCCTGAGGAACCCATTTGCAGTGCAACCTTAGATACTGACAGCGGTCAGTGTCTAACGGTTTTTGCAATAAATACTCAACCCTCTGAGTCACCGGTTGAAAGCCCGGAACACCAGAGACCCTCCTCCTCTGAACCTTATGACGGCTTCGAGGCCGAAGTCAGCCAGCAGCTTGACAAAGCGGATGCGCTGGAGTCAGAGGAGCAGAGAGCAGAGCTTAGAAGCCTGTTCTATGAGTTTCAGTCCGTCTTATCCAGGGACTCCATGGACTGTGGACTCACAAACCTGCACACGGTTCGCATTCCAACGAACCCGAATGCCCCTCCTACTTTTGTACGTCAGTACAAGATTCCCCTCGCTGCTTATGAGTCGATCCAAGAGATCCTCGATCAGCTGAAGGAGAAAAACATCATCAGAGAGTGTAACTCCACTTACAACTCTCCCATCTGGCCGGTTCTGAAACCGACTGGGAAATGGCGTCTCACCATAGACTATCGTGCACTGAACAAACAAGTACCTCTCTCCAGGTGGCCTATGATCCATTTAGATCAGGAGCTAGCCAGAGTCAGAGATGCTCGTTTCTTCTCTACGGTTGACGTAGCCAACGGCTTCTGGACCATGAAGGTTGAGCCGGCGGACCAGTATAAACTGGCTTTCTCCTTTGGAAATCGCCAATATACTTGGATTCGCTGCCCCTTTGGCTACTCTAACTCACCTGCCGAGTTCAACATCTTCCTCCACAAAGCCATGTCAGATGCTGCTTCCAGAGGGAACCTCATATATGTCGATGACATCTTGATGAGGAGTCGAACCTTCGAGGAGCACCTGGCCGAACTCCGTCACGTGCTGCAACAGCTCGCTGACGCCGGAGCTAAATTGGCGATTCTCAAGGGACAGTGGTGTCGAACCAAAGTGGAGTATGTTGGACTGCTGGTTGGCCCTAATGGAGTCGAGCCCCAAGCGGGACGCATTAGAGCCATTCAGGACATCAAAGCCCCAGCTAATCTGACCGAACTCAGGAGCTTCCTCGGAGTCTGCAACTACTCCAGGCAGTTCATTGAGGAGTACGCTGAAACAGCGAGGCCCCTCACTGAGCTGCTTCGGAACGACACACCTTTCGTGTGGGACAGACCCCAAGAACTCTCCTTCCAGTTCCTAAAACAGAAGTTGGCGTCCGCACCCTGTCTGGCTTACCCAGACAAGGATAAAGAGTTCTACATAGAGGCGACTTTCTCCTCTCACTGCCTGAGCGCTGCTTTGAAGCAGAAACACGACCAGGACATGAGAGTTGTGGCATACGCCAGCAAGCCTCTGAGCAAGGTGGAACTCCAGTTCTCAGACTGTGAGAGAGCCCTCCTCTCTACAGTCTGGGCTGTCGAACACTTTCGTAGTTACATCGGTGGACAGAAAGTGATCATTGAAACGTGTCATCAGCCTGTCACCTTCCTAAACAGCCAGCGTCTGCGCGAAGGAAGAGTGTCAAACAGCCGCATTGCGACGTGGATGATGGTGCTCCAAGGATATAACATTGAGGTCAAGTATGGTCAGAACACCAAGCTAGCGCTAGGACAAGGGCTAGCAGGCTGCCAGCACTGTGACTCTGACTCCGTCATGGGCCCCCTGGACACACCTGCCGCAGTCTACCCAACCGCATCCAATCATCGCTACTTTGATGAGAATGTTTGCCAAGGGCTTCCGAAAGTTTACACTGATGGATGCTCCTACCTTCACGAAGGCCAGCTCCGTGCCGGGGTTGGAGTCGTTTGGGTGGACTGTGACACTAAGCAACCAAATCACTACCTGTTGGGCCAAAAGTCTAGTCAGTACGCCGAAATTGCTGCAGTGTTGATAACCCTCCAGCAGGCGGCAGCCTTGGACATCACTCAAATCGTCCTTTGCTCTGATTCAAACTACGCTAGACACAGCTTCATTTCTCACTTCCCCATGTGGAAGGAGAACCACATGAAAAACGCCAGGAACAGAGACGTGAAACACTCGGAGTTATTCCTAGCGTGTGATCTGCTCACCACTGAGAAAGGCATAATGGTCTACTGGAAAAAGGTCAAAGGTCACTCCAGGACCCTAGGTCCAGAGAAAGATGGTAATGACGAAGCGGACCGCCTTGCTAAGCTCGGTGCTGACCAGGGAACCTGCTGGGAATTCAAAGACGAGTGGCTTCCACCCAAGGCCGTTCACGAGGTCTGCGCGATTACTCGTCGCCATGCTAGCCAGGCAGACGAACCTCAGAACATTGGGGTACCCGTGTTTCTAGGCAGACGACCACATGACGCGGACCTAGTCACCATGCAGGAACAAGATCCTGACCTGAAGCTCATCCGCGAGCTTCTCCAAAAGGGCCCGATGTCCAAACAACCGTCACCACCTACTGGCGCAAGCCGAGATTTGGTAACCCTGCATCGTCAACTCGCGCATCTGGAACTACAAAACGATTTGTTAGTTTACATACGTGACGATCACAGCCCGCCGCGCTGGGTTGTTCCACTCGACCACAGAGGAGTGATGCTTGCCTACGCCCACGACACTCCGGTTGGAGGTCACCGCGGAGCAAAAGCTACCCTCGCGTCACTGACAGAAGTAGCATATTGGCCGTCGATGTCCAAGGACGTACACAGCTATGTCCAAGGCTGCCTCATCTGTGCCCAGTTTCAACCCTCCCAGCCGCTTGCTAGAGCACCACTGCAACGCAGGGGAATAACCTTCCCTTGGTCCCACCTGCAGATCGACTGGGTTGGACCGGTTCCCAAATCGGCAAGAGGAAACAAATATATGCTAACTGTAACTTGCAGTTTCACAAAGTGGGTTGAGTGCCTTCCAGCGCCAAACGATACAGCCGTCACAACCGCTGTACTGCTGATTAACCACGTTTTCAGTCGATGGGGACTTCCACTCTGCATTGACTCTGACCGAGGAACTCATTTCACATCCAGTGTAATGACGTCCCTGTTTGAACTTCTGGGAGTGGAAGTGAGATTCCACCTCCCCTATCACCCACAGTCATCCGGACAGGTCGAACGGATGAACCGCACGGTCGTCCCCATGCTCAAAAAGTACGTCTGCTCCACTGGGAAGGACTGGGACGTCAAGCTCCCTCTGGTCCTGATGGCCATACGGTCCACTCCACAGCGATCCACGGGGGTTACGCCCTTTGAGATGATGACCGGCAGACTGATGACTCTACCACTGCACCTCCTGTATCACCCAGAGGATGTCAGTGTTGCCACTGCCTATACCGCTCATCAGTATGTGGCAGACTTGAAAACACACCTCAGAGCTACGTTCGCGCACGCTCAGAAGAAACTGGAGACCAACGTAGAAGGCGCTAAGGCCTACTACGACCAAAAGACAACCAGCCGCGAATACGAGGTGGGTGACAAAGTATTCTACTTTCGGTTCGCCCAACCGGCACGCAAAGCTAAGAAGTTCCTGCCCTGCTGGTCAGGACCATTTGAGATCGTGGCAAAACTCTCTCCAGTTGCATACAGGTTACGCATCACCAAAGCGAGACAGGAGCCTGTCTACAAATGGGTGCATGCAAACCAAATCAAACCCTACGTCAAACCGTCCCCGCGGGTACAGAGACCAGACTCCCCGCAGGAGGTAGACGTAGTCGCTATATAGTTCTATGCATGGAAATGGAAAAGGGGGGGAAGTGCACGTTTAACCCACTAACATGTACTAACCGACAAAGAACCAAGCCCCCCCCCGCCGTTCTTTTCACTAACCACGAGTCTCTCCATTACAGGATGGAGTTCCTCTGGATCTTCTGCATCCTCTTTGGATCAACGGCAGCCACTCCATCAGCCATCATTAAACCGGGACCACCAACCGGGATGGTCCTCCAAGACAACCCCGGATTGTTGATCACACACTGCCGCATTCATACGCAACGTATCGTTGTCCGTTTGGACCCGTGGGACGTCTATCACAAACACGTGATACCGGCCCCTCCTCCTCACAAGTCCATTATTGGTACTGTTCAACATGCCAAGCGCACCACCGCTTACATGTTGGCACAACTTCAAAAATTTATAGTCACTGAAGATGACCTCGGAGAAAATAACCGCCCAAAAAGGTTTCTAGGTGGACTCATCGCTGCGGTGTCCGCGGTGGGTTCCCTCTTTTCAGTTGGACTTTCGGCGGCTAACACAATTAGTCTTAAGACTGTCCAACGACACATTGCCGAACTCCAGGATGAGATGCCAGAGATCCAGGGGAACCTCCTCCTCCTAGACCGCAAACAGGAAGCTCTTACTAAAACCTTACAGGGTACTCTTGTAACGGTCAACCTACATTCTGCTCTGATTAATGAATCTCTACGTGCAATCAAGACTTTGTCTGACACCATACATCAGGATATTGTGTACACACGAGTGGTGAGAGATTTGATGCAGGACCTGCTCAGGGAAATTGGTTCTACTCTGGACAGCCTGGTTGAAGGTCGCATTCCTGCGTATTTGGTACCAATGGATCTGCTCAAAGATGTTTTGACTGCTGCTACTCCCTCCACTGTACACACTTCACAAATCCACCTAGCGTACAGCCTAGGCAGTGCAATTCCCATTCACGTTGATGCAGAAAAATTAGAACTCGGTTTCCTGTTAAATGTTCCCATAATTGAGACACCTCACATCTATAGGCTTAAGTCCATGCTAAACGTTGGTTTTTGGAAAAACGGTAAACATTTCCACCTTAAAACTCCGAGCTTCCTTGCTTACCAAGATGCTGATAGCAAACTCTATCTAACTCCTAACTTAGATTTATGCACAAAAACCAAAGATATTCACTGGGTGTGTCTTGGTAACCCATTTGTCCGAGACGTTGCCAATTATCAATGCGGCCTCAGGAGCGATGCGCCCCTGCAGAATTGCCAAGCTACGGTCACGTTAAAAGATGTTGACATGGATACCAGAGTGGAACGTGCAGGCGACAGATGGCTTATCAGCACCCCAGTAGACTCGGCCCTTGTAACTTATGACCAGCATAACGTTGCCACTGAGTTACAACTGCCGAACCAAACCTTTTTCCTCTCAGTTCCGCCAGGTGCAATTGTACACCTGGAAAACCTGGCACTCCATCACCTCAACCTCGAACAGCATGATTCGGAGATTGAGATCATGGACGCTTTCCAGGGTTATAACTTTACCATCGATTTAGAAATTGACCAACAATTACTGATTGAAGGAACCAAACTTGTTAAGTTCACACAAACCCCGCGTGAACTTACTTTGACGCCCATGAATAGATACCCAAGACGCTACATTGACACAGATTATACCACCTTAATCTGCACATTGGTCGCCCTGGGGATGGGATGGCTCATCACGGCCGTGATAGCTTATTCCGCCTACAGGCGTGTTAAGAAACTCCAAGATAAGATGCACTTGCTCACCTACGGTGTGCCTCGTGACCGCGTTCGGGGAGAATCCAAGCGTGAATGTACCACACCTGTCTAAAGGGGGTGAGCAACATTTTCTTTATTATTTTGTAACCCTAAGAGTAGTTCTCATTTTAGTCTACCTCACATATTTATCTGAGTGTTGCAGTATGTCACATTCTTTATAAGCTACACACTGAATGTATGACCTAAGAATGTATTTTATGAGACCTCAAGGTTGCTATGAATTTTCTTGGATGTTATATGTTTTTTTTTTTTTTTTTTTGGGTTTTCTGTATTTTTGTTTCTTACTTGGTCACATATTGACTAGTGGTTATGTGCCGGCCCAGCTCAGTCTGTCAATGACTCTGTCTGACACACCAGCACATTGTAGTACCTCTTAGTTTTATGGTCCTTGTTTTAGCCCAAAGACTGTCCTGATCCACCCTTTGGACCAAAAAGGGGGGAATCTTGGGACCACATAGGTCAATGCGCGTTTGCGAACTATGGACCTCGTACATCACCGCGTGCTCCATAAACTGAACTGTATGGCCGGCGGTGAGATGCCTTTGTGTCCACTCGTGGAGTTAACCGCCCACCGACCTTCCTCCTTCTACACTACTACCTCTCGCATGGACGACATCATCATTGCGTACCACTTGCGTGAGTGGCTTCTTCTCGTTATGCGCGTTGGGGACTATCCCGTTTCCTATCCTCTTTGTGCCTGACCAGGATCAAAGACCAAAGGCGCCAGGATCCAAGACAAAGACCAAAGACAAAGGCGTCCAAGGAGACCAACGTCCTAAGGGACAAACCCACCTGTGCTTCCGACAATCAAGTCGACCTACGTTCATGAGGAACAAACCCATCTGTGCTTCCGACGATCGAGCTTTGGGCGCGATTCCCGAAACCAAAAGGGGGAATGTTGAGGGTCTGACCTCATGAGGAAATTACTATGCAGTGATTTTCTCCAAAATGACTGTGCTTAAATTGCTCTGAAAAGCAAATAATCACATCAGCGCCAAGAAACTTCATTTCCCATGATGCTTTGCACACGGAAGCATTGTGATGACGTCACCGCCTAATACCAGAAACACGATCTGCGGGAGGCGGGAGCTTGGAGCTTTCCCGCGACTTCAAAGACTATAAATCATGAATGAGACAAAGAAACCTCGTTCTTTTGCCCAGGATACCTGGCGGTGAGGACACGCTTGTCGAACGCTCCGACTTCTTTGAGCACGCGGAAGCTCTAAGTGCCAAGTTGAGCCCACGGAACTGCTGGAAACTAAACTGCAAGCCCATCAGATCTGCTCGTTTCTGCTCCCCTCCAGCTGATGTTTGAGGACACAGAACTGCGGAGCCCGTGGAGAAACACTCGTGAACGCCAAACAACGGAGAAAGCATCAAACCGACGGATGACGCTGGAAACTGCGGAGAAAAACGGAGAACCGTCAAGTCATAACAGCGGGGGACGCCTTGCTGCTTTGGTGATCAGAAAACTCATTTTTTTCTCTCCTTTTCTTCTCCCGTTTCCTCTATAGTCTCGAATAAGCAATAAACCGCGTCTATTGCTTAAAAAGTAGCTTCGTGCTTTCCTCTTTCGTCCCAAACACGTCAGTCGGGTCATTTTGAAGAATAAACTGCTTATTGATCATTGTTTGGTATCTTAAAATGGTTTCTGTCATGGCCAGGCTGAAACTAAAAGATATTAATTTGTGATTAATCTTTTGTGTTGTTTCATGATCTTTTGAAATGTTTTGAGTGATTTAAGGTTAAGTTACTACTGATTCTAAGTGCTTTGGAAGTTAAAGTGCAAGTTGCCACCCACACTTTAGCCAGACAAAGGGGTCAGCCATCTTGTATTCAAGACTCCATTTTGAATCCATACACACGCACACACACACACACACACACACACACATACACACTACTCCTTTGTGAGAACAAAGGACCCCATTCATACATCCTCCATCACATGCAAACACATCCATCTTCAATCATATCACACGGTTATTATTCATCTATTCCACTGTTTATTCATTTGACAAATTGTTAATTAAATGTTATAAAATTCAGATTTTTGTGTCCAGTAGCTTTGTTGTGTCGAAGAGAAGTCTCTGCTCCAAGGATTCTACGAACTTCAAGAAAGACTGATAAGAGTTTTGGATTCAATTTTTCCCCGGAAAAAGGGGAATGGTGCCCCGTATATCTAAGAATATCTTAATTAATTAATAAATCAGTAAATATTCCCATATTTACAGAATTTATTGAAGAATCCAAAAGTAAGTTGAAGCTTACTAATTGTTCGCTCCTAATAACCCCAACAGTTGTAAGTGGAGTTACACTCTCTGATGATGTTTTTCTCCTTCAGCTGATCGAGGATCTCCTGGATCGACTCATACGCAGCGAGGGGAATCTTGTACTGACGTACAAAAGTAGGAGGGGCATTTGGGTTCGTCGGAATGCGAACCGTATGCAGGTTTGTGAGTCCACAGTCCAGGGAGTCCCTGGATAAAACGGACTGAAACTCATAGAACAGGCTTCTAAGCTGTGCTCTCTGCTCCTCTGATTCCAGCGCATCCGCTTTGTCAAGCTGCTGGCTGACTTCGGCTTCAAAGCCGTCATAAGGTTCAGAGGAGGAGGGTCTCTGGTGTTCCGGGCTTTCAACCGGTGACTCAGAGGGTTGAGTATTTATTGCAAAAACCGTTAGACACTGACCGCCGTCAGTATCTAAGGTTGCACTGCAAATGGGTTCCTCAGGAAGGGCTTCATGCCGCTTGATGGTAATCATTTGTGAGGGGAACGTACTGAATGTGTCTGCACCAACCTGTCTGTCATTCAAGAACAACGGAAGTTGTCCGATCACGGGGACTGAAAGTTCGAAGTCATGGAATGAGCTATCTATCAGCATGCCCAAGGGCTTTCCTTCCGGCATGTGGATAGGACTCCGGGTCGGATTTTCGACCAACAAGTAGGTAGAACGATTGTTCAGCTCCAAGAGTGGCGTGCCACAGATGGCTAAGTTGAGCTCCAAGAAGTGTGGTGATGGCTGGAAGAAGGCCTGTGTGCCTGTCAGCTTCTGATGCTTCATCAGAGTCAGACGAACAGGCACTCCTTTGACCAGTGGGGGCAGAACCGTGCTGGCCTCAACCACTGCACGGCAGGCCTGTGGAATGGTCTGACCGGACAGCAAGTGTTCAGGGCCTTCTGAGCCAGGCTCAGAGGATGGTGTGGTCCGGGCCCAAAGGACTTGATTGCAAGTGTCCAGCTGGGCACCGAGTCGAACCAGCAGATCTGCTCCAATGAGTGCAGGTGGATCAAGCTGTGGTATGATGCTGAATGTATGTGTGAGCTGTCTTGCTCCAAGTTGGATAGTCAGAGAGCAGACCTCTGGCGCTTTCAGGAGCCTCTGCGGCCAAGTAGGTGACAAGAGCCGATGGCTACGTGTCACACTGACCAGAAGGGGGTCCTTCTGACGCAGGTGTTCAAACGTCTGCTGGCTGATGGCTGACTTTTCAGACCAAAGAGCAAGGCGAGCATCTGAGATGTGGGTGCAGTTGATGGTAAGACCACCAACTATGTGTGGTGCATATGGCTGCAGGCTGACGTTCTTCAGCGAGCAGAGAAAAGATGAATGTGTGCGGAACGGAGTTCCAGGAGCGGTTTCATGCCTTTGCAGGCGGACATCGTCTGTGGGAGCTGTAGGGAGGGGCATGACCTTGGAACAAGGGTTTTGCTGCTCACTTATGCTGACTTCAAGAATGGAGGATGGTCGGCTGCTATCCGGGTTCCAGGGCTTAGGTGTGTCCACCTGGGCCCACAGTTGACCCTTCTGGCAGTCGATGAGGGGAGCTAGACGTTCAAGCAGGTCCTGACCAATGAGAAGTGGTTCAGTGTCTAGCTGGCAGACATAAAACGGGTGAACCAGAGTCATGTCTTGGAAGGTGATATCCAGCCACGCCCGGTGAGTGATACACTCCCGGGTCTGGGTGTAGCTGGTGATTTTCAGGTCACAGGGTTCTACCTGGACTGGTTTCCCGAGCGACCGCATGGTGTCAGACACGCGATGGAACAGTGTGGAGCACATCAGGGTGATTTCTGAGCCGGTATCCAGCAGAGCATCAACCTGTATGCATCCACCTACGTTGGTGCTACAGTACAAACGGTGAGCATTATCATGGTTTGTTAAGTCACCAAGGAACTTCAGAAATTTAGTATCAGGTTTCTCTGGGGGGTAGATTTCAGGAGACTCCTGTGATCTACCAGTAGTGTTCCCCCAGCTGATCAGGTAGGTCCTGGCCACGCTGGGGGTTTGAGACACACCTAGTCATGCGGACGTTGGCTCTGGGTCTGGCTTCTTAGAAGAAGACTTTGGTGCAGGGGTCTCTTCTGCAGATCTCAGCTGTTCCTTCTGTTTAGCTAGGAACTGCTGAAACATCTCCTGGAGGTCGGCTTTGGTCAAGTACTCCTCTGCGGACTTGCGTTCGGGACTTACCTGTTGGCGGCGCTCCTTAAACCTTCCACTGTTCCAACCTACCTGCCGTTGGTTTTGGTTGGGCCACTTCCTGTCTGATTGTCCAGACCTAGGCGGCCGATTAGCACCCCCCTTCCCCTGTTGAGGAGATTGGGACTGCTCTCGCGGTTTAGCAGGTCTAGGTTTAGCAGATTTTGGCTTAGTGGGTGGAGCTTCTGTGCCTTCAAGCTCCAAACGCGGCTCGGTGTCGGGAGCTAGGTGCATGACGCGGTGATGTGCGTCAGGCTTTTGGGGCTTTCCGCCAGCTTCCCAAGCCTGTTGGGCGTATCTCCTAACCTCCTGAGTTGTCAGTTTTTTCATCCGACAATACATTGAGACTTCGGAGCGAACACACTCGTGCAGGTTGTGAATGAACAGGGATCTGAAGGCAGGGTCTTCCTTGAGCCCAGGACCGTTTCGACCTTGGAAATAAGCACTTTTTAGTCGGCGATAATACTCTCTGGGGGGTTCGTTTCTCCAGTGTTTGATGGAGAAGGCCCCCATTGTAGCTGACGCAGAGTCTGCATACGTGGCGTATTCATCCCTCAACGCTCGGCAGAGCGAGGAGTACCGATCTCGAATGTCAGGTGGTAGAGTTTCCATGAAACCGTGCACCGTTCTAGATGTGGTTTTCCAAATTAGCTTGAGCTTTTCCCTTGAAGAGGGTGCTGGAAGATCAAGCAGACAACGTTCTATCTCCCTGAGATAATCGTCGACATTGGATTCATTGGTGTTAGGATCAAAGCGTTCTATGTCTTTAGCTAGCGATTCAATTTGACGTACACGGAGCCCTGACTCACGGTACGGCGCGTCATCCTCTGACTCTGACCCACCGTCTGTCTCAGAGGGCGCTGGATATCGCTGGTGTGCTCTGGGCTCCCAATGTTGACTCCTGGGGCCCAAATTGGGGTCCGGCATGCTGTGGCGGGCTGCTGGTACGTCACGTGGGTGTCTTGGGAGGTCCTCCTCCCGGGGCACGTCTGCGTAGTGCAGCCTGCGTCTTTCAACTGGGGCATCTGCGTAATACGCTCTGTCCGGGTACGGACTGGCGTATGATGCTTTGTCCTGCAGCTGGTTATCAGCATGCCAAATACCGGAGTAGCTAGGATGGGTGGATGGTTGAGGTGCAGCTTGGGGTGCATAACCCCAATCGGCACCTTGCACCCTTCGTGGACTGGGGGAGCGGTCTAAATAGAGGTGCCGCTCGGCTGGTCGGCTTCTCACTAATTGAGAAGGCCGTGAAGATGAGGGTGGTGGTCCAACCTGGGGTTCGAGGGCGAACTGCCCTCGGCCCCTAGGTGGTCCTGAATGCCCTATAGTGTGTGTAGGGAACGGGGCCGCAGGTTGGGACAGATGAGCTTCATCTCTCCCCTGCGGCGTGCGTCCGTCCAGAGAGTCATGGTGTTTCCCCCCTTCCCACTGTCTGTTGTCATCAGCAGAGGGGGGCGGGGTCTTCTCCCCATCTTCCCCAGAATCGGTGCTGGTGTTGTCTTCCTCGATCGGCCTTCCATTTCGCTGTTTTTCAGCTAGCATACTCTGGAGGTTCATGATCTTCTGACCACGTTGGAGTCCTCTCTGATAGAGGATCAGGGCTAACTTAGCTAAGTGAACCTGGATTGGTTTTGTACCATCCAGGTTTTCTATTTGGTCAATTACAGCTTCTAGCTCGTCGCTACGCTGTTCTTCAGTGAAATCCCTAGAAGGGTAGTCGGGTTCTCGAGCAACCGCGACCAGTTTGGACAATATTTGTCCAGAAAGTAGGCCAGGTTCACATTTGTGGGCCGCAGCGCCACCTGGTTGCTGGGAGTTGGTCAGTTCACTACTCTGTCCCTCCATTTTAACAACCGAACCAAAATAGCCTAGTAGAGCTTCTGCAGATAGCTCAAACTGCACCTTTTGGCAGCAAACTGCTAGCTTTGTAGCAGAAAAACACTAAATTAACCTTTGTGCGCACAGGTTTTAGCGTTTTAAGATTGCACGGAATGCCGTGACTGACGCTTAAAATACTATTCCTTTCAGTATTTTAGCAAAAGCTGGTGCGTTGCCGTAGCAACGTCTTACAACACTTGCAGTGTTAAATATGCTAGTTATTCCTTCAGAATATTAGCAAACAGGGTGTTATCAGTCTTTGAGTGAAGGTTTCAGTTAGTTATAATAGCCACTGTGAGTTAAAGTCGCTAAATTAGCAGTTAATTTTAGCCTAAAAGGGTTAGTCAGAATTACTTACACACTGCACCTTTAATGAAGAACTGAATTTTAACCTAAAAGGTTAACCAGAATTAATTACACGTTGCACCTTTAAGGAAAAACTGAATTTTAACCTAAAAGTCAACCAGAATTAATTTACACGTTGCACCTTTAAAGAAGCACTGAGTTACTGGTGAGAGTTCGATGCAGCTTCCTGCTCAGCGAAATCAGCACCACTCTGTTGCTGGTTCAAGGCTGAACAACTGATTATTTTTAATTCAAGCTCTTTGGATTTATTTGTTTGTTTGTGCCGGATAGAAATCTCTGTGTATCCAAGCCTCACGCGGGCTGCACCAATTAATGTTGGGGTTATTAGGAGCGAACAATTAGTAAGCTTCAACTTACTTTTGGATTCTTCAATAAATTCTGTAAATATGTAAATATTTACTGATTTATTAATTAATTAAGATATTCTTAGATATACGGGGCATCATTCCCCTTTAACCGGGGAAAAATTGAATCCAAAACTCTTATCAGTCTTTCTTGAAGTTCGTAGAATCCTTGGAGCAGAGACTTCTCTTCGACACAACAAAGCTACTGGAGACGAAAATCTGAATTTTATAACGTTTAATTAACAATTTGTCAAATGAATAGACAGTGGCATAAATGAATAATAACCATGTGATATAATAAAAGGATGTATATTCAAAATAATGTTCAAGGTGTTTTGTGTGTATGTATGTGTGTGTGTGTTTCTAAAATGGAGTCTGTATGCAAGATGGCTGACCCCTTTGTCTGGCTAAAGTGTGAGTGGCAACTTGCACTTTAACTTCCAAGGCACTTAGAATCATCAGTAACTTAACCTTAAATTCACTCAAAACATTTCAAAGGATCATGAAACAACACAAAGGATTAATCACGAATAATATCTTTTAGTTTAACCACGTGGCCAAGCAGAAAACATTTAAAGATACCAAACAATGATCAATAAGCAGTTTATTTATTCAAAATGACCCGAAGGACGAATTGGGAGCGAAAGAGGAAAACACGAAGCTACTTTTTAAGCAATAGCGCGGTTTTATTGCTTATTCTGGACTATAGAGGAAACGGGAGAAGAAAAGGAGAGAGAAAAAATGAGTTTTCTGATCACCAGAAGAGCAGCAAGGCGTCCCCCGCTGTTATGATTTGACGGTTCTCCGTTTTTCTCCACAGTTTTCAGCGTCATCCGTCGGTTTGATGCTTTCTCCGTTGTTTGGCTCCACGAGTGTTTCTCCACGGGCTGGACACAAAGAGAACGAAGTTTCTTTTGTGCTGAGTTTGACAACTTACAGCGTCTCTGAGAGCTGAATGGAGCTCCGCTCGTTCCCAGTCAGGTCCCGATGATGGTGGAGTGGTTTCCAGCGGTTGCGTGGCTCAACTTGGGCACTTAGAGCTTCCGCGTGCTCAAGTTGTCGGAGCGTTCGACAAGCGTGTCCTTACCGCCAGGTATCCTGGGCAAAAGAACGAGGTTTCTTTGTCTCTGCTGAAGATTTATGGTCTTAGTTCGCGGGAAAAGCTCCACGGCTTCCCGCACATGCGCAGAACGTGTTTCTGGTACTAGGCAGTGACATCACCCAATGCTTCCGTGTGCAAAGCATCATGGGAAATGAAGTTTCTTGGCGCTGATGTGATTATTTGCTTTTCAGAGCAATTTAAGCACAGTCATTTTGGAGAAAATCACTGCATAGTAATTTCCTCATGAGGTCAGACCCTCAACACCATAAAAATGTGAAGACGGCCTTGGCGAAAACAAGCCTACCGAAAGGACAGCTGACCATGAAACAAGCACTGACACCAACTCTACCTCCGTCAAGTCCACGTGCAAAACAGATAACCCGGCTCATTGGTGAGTTCATAGCGGACTACATGGCTCCATTTAACATAGTAGCGAACAGAAAATTCATCCAAATGTTCAAGGTGCTGGAGCCCAAGTTTAAGATGCCATGCCGGGGACATTTTTCAGAGAAGGTAATCCCGGAAATTTACAATGAAACGAAACAAAGCGTGAAAGAGTGTCTAAAAAATGCCGACCGCGTCGCTCTGACCACCGACAGCTGGACCTCGCGTGCAACACAGAGTTATGTCACCATTACGGCACAAGTCATCATCGAAAAATGGGAGAGTAAAAGCTTTGTGTTGCAAACTCGTGAGCTAAGTGAAAGTCATACTGGTGTTAACATAGCTCAAGTGTTGAGAAATTCACTGAGTGAGTGGGAGCTAACAAGGCCACACACAACCATTGCTTGTGTCACAGACAACGCGAGCAACATGGACATTGCTGTGAGAGAGAGCGGTCTCCACCCTCACATCAAGTGCTTGGCGCATGTTGTGAATCTGGCCAGTAAGAGAGGCTTGGCTGTATCCCGCGTTGCGCGCCTTCTTGGTCGTGTGTGAAGAATAACTACATTTTTTCACAAGAGCACCACGGCCACCGCAGTCCTGACCAACAAGCAAACCCAGTTAGAACTGCCTCGGCATAAACTCATCACCGATGTCCAGACCAGGTGGAACAGCACGTAGGAAATGCTGGCGCGCTACCTTGAGCAGCAAGCAGCTGTCTCAGCAGCGTTGAGCTGCCCAGAAATCCGAAGGAATGCGAGAGAAATCGACACTCTGGATCACACTGATATATCAGATGTAGAAGACATAGTGAAACTGCTTAAGCCACTGAAGACAGCCACAACTGTTGTCTGTGATGAAAAAGAGCCCACTGTTTCACTGATAATGCCACTGAAGTACATGATCGAGCAAAGCATGTCACCAAACGGAAATGACACACAGACCATCGCCAACATGAAAAGCGCCATCTTACTCGACATCTCGGACCGATGCACCGGGGACTGTAATGACGTGCTGCAGGAGTGCACAGCGCTTGACCCACGATTCAGAAGCCTGTCCCATGTGAATGATGAACAACGTGAGTCTATCTATGCCCGAATATGTGAAAAAGCTTCAGCACTTCATGAGCAGCACAACCAGGTAGGCTAACTTTTATTGGGGAAAAAGAGGTTTCCTGCTGCATGTGTGTAACTGTATGTATGTGCAGGCCAGAGTCTGAAAACTTATTTCTCATGTTTTTTTATTAGTCCATCAGAGAGAGAGTGAATGAGAGTGAAGGACAGAAATGTTTAACTAGTTTTTCTATTTTATTTATTTTCAGACCAGTTACACTGATGAAAGAACCACTAGGGCCAGTGCTTCAACATCAGAGGCAGCAGCAGAGCAGGCCAGGGTCATGGTTGAGGCAGCACAGGGAGCAGAGCAGAGCCAGGAAGAGCCAGTAGAAGGAGAAAGGCAGATGCAGGATGCAACACAGCCTCCCCCACCAAAGAAGACAGCGTTGGAAGATCTCCTTGGGAGCTCCTACACTACTGTTGAGACAGTGCAGACCAGCAGAGGGATTGAAATGGAGATACTCTCCTACAGGAGTGGGATTCCCATCCCACTCAACAGAAGTCCACTTGAGTGGTGGAAAGTTAATGCTTATGCTTACCCCATACTTGCCTCCCTTGCCAAAGCCTACCTTTGCATTCCTGCTACATCAGTGCCCAGTGAGCGTCTTTTCCACAGCAGGAGACATTGTGTCTGCTCAGAGATCACTGATTACACCAGAACATGTTGATATGTTAGTTTTTTTGAAGAAGAACCAGTCCTGAGATAAGATAACCAAGGCCTATAGCAGCACTAAGGGTGTTCCTGTTTGTGTTTGGCCTGTTAGGCCTTGTGTTTCCCTGTGTGCAACTGGAAAATAAATAAACAAGTTGTTATTATACAGTAATATTTTTTTCTTTTTTTTCTTATCTGATATCGTATCGTGACGTATCGTTTCGTGCCTCAGACATATCGAGGTGCATCGTATCGTGAGTTTAGGTAGATCGTCCCATTCCTAGTTTGTACTGTATTGTATAATAAATAATTTTATATTTGACGTGTTTGATTAGAAACTATAAATGTTTACTAAATATATTTGTATATGTCATAACCTGCCTTCATTTTATTTCTTAAGAGTAAAATCCCTCTACTGTGGATTTAGTTCTGTGTTATAATCCAACCCCTCCTCTTTAATCCGGGCTTGGGACCGGCAGAAGTGACCCAAAAGGGAAACTCTGGCAGAGTTAGTTGGATTTTTTTTTTTTTTTTTTTTTTGGTGCTGGACGAGAAGCTCGTCCATTTGCCCTTTTCTGTCTGCTGTTATCTTTTTAACGCGTAACAGATTTAGGTGTTACACCTCTGAGCCAGAATCTTCTCCAGAACAGAGTGAATGCTGCCCAGAAACAAGCTGTTTCCTCTCTTACTGAAATGCACTCTGTCTGGGAGAAAAAGGGTGTTGTTGAAGAACCTGAGCTCAGGATGCTCGATGACCAGGCCCCCAAAGCTCCTAACGGCCTTCCTCAGTAAAGAATTAACCTGTTTTCTGTTGCTGTTAATTCTTCCTGGTCGCCCGTATCGCCACGACTGCCGTTCGTTGATGGCGGAAAAGGCTATTCTCATTTCCGGAAAGTCCTTATGGAGGTGGGACAAATCCTTTTGGATCTGAGAAGCCAGTTCCACCGGGGAAACGAGACCCAGATCGTTTCCTCCGGCGTGGACGACCAGAATATCTGGAGGACCGTGTGTGGGAGCCTCGGAGTAAAACCTGGGAAGGACACCGCCCCAGCGCATGCCTCCTTTGCCAAACCATTGGACCTTAGCTCTGAGTCCAAAGTTTGTCCCAAACTGCCGCTGAGCCGCCTCTTCACCCCGTCTGATGTAACTGGATCCAATAATCCAGATTAATGGAGTTCGAGGCTGCTCAGACTTGATGGTAGATGCAGTTTTTGGGGGTTCGGAGACACTTTTGGGTCCTGAATCCGTCCCTTTCCTACGACCTTTGAGACGGATCATAGTGGGACGTTTCTGCTGAGGTGTGCCTTCTGACAGCCGCAGCCTTTTAGCAGCGCTGGGGAAGTCAGAGTTCTCGTGACCTCCGTCACTCAAACGCTTTCTTTTCCCCAACAGCTGAATGCGAGGAGTATCCTGGAGTTGGACAGAGGACGTCTGTCTTTTCTCCACTAAGGAAATTCCTCGGTACCTTGCCAGCGTTTTATATCTTTGGTCTTGTCGATTAGCCCGTAAAACAGAGGAGTTTTTGCTGGAGATGGATGTTAAACCTCCACTGGTGTCCACAGACGCGGCTGTCTTGAAAAAGACACTTGGTTCCTCAAAGGGCTGAATCTGACGAGACTTGTCAGGTTTTGATGCAGACAGAAACAGGTTTTGTGTTTCTGCAAAGCTAGTTCCTCTGTAGCTAGCCAGAAGCTCATATCTGCGTCGTTTGTGAAGCGACTGTAGCTCAGAGGACCTTAGCCCTGACTGGAAAGCTGGTTGGCTGTTTGACAGAACAAAGACCATTTTGCACTCTAGGATTTCCGAGCAGTGAATAATTTAGCTATAAATATTCACCAAATGCACCAGATTTCTCTGAAGGAAGCTGTTAAAAGATGTTGTTTACACAAAACCAACAAGTTTTCTGAGAGCAACAATCCGTCCAACCTCCTTCTTCAAAGCAAGTCTGATACTGACTGACCACTGACTGCAGACCTTTATGTATATGTCCATGCTGCCAGCGTCAGTCATAAAGGCTTTGTGACGTCATCACGCCACCTGCGCTTCTGTGCGTGCAGACGATTACAATTGTACTGCTGCGCATGCGTGAACGCTGTGGCCGTCTTGTGTGTCGGGTTTCTGTCTCCAGAGGGTCCGGTCCGGTCCAGTTGGGACAGAAAGAACGTTTAGCTGCTTCTGCAGGTTCTAATGAAACACTTTTAAACACTAAAGACTAGAAATGGCAGTCCTACCTGTAAATACGAGCTCAATGAAGCACGTAAAAGTAAATACGTGAACTTTGCGCACATGCAGCAAAAACAGTAGAATGTAACGAAGCACACGGCAGGTCTCCATGGCAACAAGGGCTCGCTTCCACGTTACGTAAAAGGGGTGGACAATGGTTTCCGGCGCTGAATCCAGGAAGTAGAGAAAACAAGACTGACCAAACATAAAAACTGTCATTAGAAAATATCATTAACATGAAATCAGGCAGATGAAGTCAGTTGTCTTAACCACGGTGTTTCAGGTAAATGTAAACCGTCTGTTGGACCAATGTCGCCCTCCTGTGCCTGTTTGCTGGTACTGCACCTAAAATATTGACATTATTCTAATGGTTCTGAAAGAAAATGAAACAACTGTAATAAAACCAGAAAATACACCCATGCACCAAACATCTTCATCACGCTGTTGTAAAAACCATCTCTGACATTTCCTCTCCCTGGCTCGCACTGGTCAGCGAGGCGCTGTCTGCATTTTCACTGCTCATTAATGGCGCCCAGTCAGACGCAAGCACGTGCAGCATGGAACGAGACACGTGTGTTAAAATGTATTTGTACAGGATTTAAAAAGCTGACAGTGCTTCACAATAAATCTTAAGGCACCATAGATTAAATTAAGGACATAAATGCAAAAATAAAATAGATAAAACAAAAAGTCATACAGCCAAAATCTAGTTAAAACCATGATACATAAATCAGCTGCTGTTAAAAACAACATAGAGATGATTTTATTACCGGATGTAGTATGTTTGTGTCCCTGCTGCATAGTTCTGGAAACCCAGTTTTGTTATTGGTTGTTTTTAGTGGTTGAAGGTTACTATAATAGCTTACTGCCTTTGTGTGTTTACCTCTAATCTTATTAATTTCCCTTTTTCTTTTCTGTAAGTGTTTGTGCTGCTCTAGCAAATGAATTTCCCCACTGACATTACTGTTCTATTCTATTCATCCACCTGGGACCAGTGCTCTAAAACATCTCCTGTTGTGTGAAAAACGGGTGTGGGAGTTTCTACACCAGCCCACGACTAGAAGATCTTAGACTGTCCCCGTGTCCCCGTGATGGACTGACTGATGGAGTTCTGTAGCAGCTCCCTGAGACCACACTGAGAAATAAGCATGGGGGAGAGATAGTGGGTGGGTGGGGCTTATTTAGATTGAATTTATTATTTATTCATTTTATTTATTTATTTACTTACTTTTTAATCTTCTGAGTCTTCTGAGTGACGTCAGCGTGACGCGTAACTTCATGTTTTGCTGCACATCTCGACATGTCATGGCAACATAATTGGGGTGGCTCGCTCTTGGTCTCTTAGTCTAAGTTGAATTACTGAAAAAGATGGACTTTTACACAATATTTACATTTTTCCAGTTTCACTTGCATGTCCTCCATCAGATTTCTAGATGACCTGGTGTGACTTTTCCAAAGTGATGATTTGTGCTGGTTATTGTTATAAAATTTAACCTCACGGTTATTGTGACCAAAATTATCACGGTTTTCGGTATTATCGCGGTATTTTTTTAAACGTGTTACATTTTCAGACAACTAAATAATCCCTGTATACCAGGAAATTATTGTCCTCAGTTTGTGTCTAAGTTTTGCCTAAAGTTTGTCATTTTGTAATTATGTTGTTTATTCCTTTACATTTTTCCCCTTTAGTCTTTAAAATACCAATATTTGCCCATAACTTCTTAATGTTTGTCTGTTTGATGTCATCATTTTAAAAATATTAGATCAGATGATACTCAGGCCCTGTCCACACGTAGCCGGGGATCTGCCAAAACGTAGATATTTTTCTACGTTTTGGCCTGTCATCCACACGAAAACGGATCTTTTTAAAAACTCCGGCCAAAGTGAAGATCTGCGTTTTCTCTGTTTTGGGTGTCTGCGTGTGGACAGACAAAACCGGAGTTTTAAGGTCCGCAACGTCACTTTCCGTGACAAAAAAATGCTGACATCACGTGTGCGACCTGTGTTTACACTAGCCGACAGCATGGATGCCCTCAGAGCTGCGCTCGCTTTATCAATCGTCCAAGCGCTTTTTGCTTGTTTGTTTTTGCAAGCAGAATTACTGCTGCTTGCGGAAGACCACAGACGAAGGACGAGGTTAAGAACGGGGGAAGTACTGCCGCCTACAGGTCTGGCATGTCCT
Source organism: Nothobranchius furzeri (assembly GCF_043380555.1). Classification (NCBI taxonomy): domain Eukaryota; kingdom Metazoa; phylum Chordata; class Actinopteri; order Cyprinodontiformes; family Nothobranchiidae; genus Nothobranchius; species Nothobranchius furzeri. The sequence continues at coordinate 337,552 of NW_027223048.1, forward strand.
TAACAACGTATTTATCCGGGTACGTGTGGACAGAGTTTTTTTAAAATGAGGTGGTGTGGATGCAAGTTTTTGGAGGGGCGGATATTCGTTTTAAAAAGACCCGGCTACGTGTGGACTAGGCCTCAGTACGCCTTCTACTCAGATACCTTTTTACCTTTACTGTCATGAGCTGGGGTGAGTACTCTCTTCCTCTTAACCATCTGTGAGTCTCTTGCCAGGAGAGGGAGTGGCCCAGCTGTTCCTGATCAGCGGGGTGTTTTCCTATTTAAGGTGGATGGAGGACACAATTCGACGCCGGAAGATTGCCTCAGCGTGGTAGTAGCCAGCCACTCGAGTTATCTCTAGTATTTCTTGGATTAATGTTATTCGTAGTGTTTAGCTCTAGTATTTTTGGATGTTGACCTTTCTTGCTTCGCCTGGAACTGATTTGGATTTTTACCCTTCGTCAGGATTTCTGTCGGCCTCTTTAGATACTTACCTCTACTCCAGGATTTGGATTTTCAGCACGCGGACCATATCACCAACCTCCATAACCCACCTCTCATCTCAACCCAGTGCCCCATCCACCAGGACGCCCCGCTTCTCTCCACCTATGCTCCCTCTCCTGCGCTTCCCCCCGGCTCTCTACCTCTCCCTCCTCCAGCCAACATCTACACGCCCCACAGGATGTTCTGCTGAACACCTCTGCCTAGACCCCTGCACGGACCTAAAATCTGAGCCCCAGCCCGACCCGGCCCGAAAAGGTTTTCAGGATTGTCTGGCCCGACCCGAGCCTGACTTTTTTTAACCAACTAAATGAAAACAAAGTGCGTCAATCCTGACCAATGTGTTAAAAGACGAGCAGGATCCGATCAATTTGTTTTTCCCTCGTTTACCGCCACGGAGATAACGGCGCACTGGCTCTGGTGGTAATCAAGTTAAATTTGATCTCTTTCCAACAATTTTCACAAGCAAACAAAACAGTCTAAAGCAGGGCTTGTGTCGACCGGATAGTTACCGTGTTTGGCCGTTTATTTTGACAGAGAAAGAATAGAAAGAATTATCCCGACGCATGCAGACAAACTGACATTTTATTCGTTACACACATCGCAGATGTAGCTAAATCACCCAAGAAAAGATTCCCATCTGAACATCTGAGCTGCTCAGCGCATATGTGCACAGCGAGCTGAAGTTGTGGAGAGGGGCTTGGAGCGCATCGCAGAACCAGAGCGCATGCGGGAAGGTTCCTCCCACTGAAGCGAGTGTTTTCCAAACCCTGTCTCTCAGAGAGACTTGTCCCTTAGAAAATGTTCCCTGATTATGAAACTTTGGCTGAATAGTGCTTGTTCCTGTCTCCAATGTGTGACACATCCAGGAGGAGAATCCCAGAATCTCTTCAGCCCAGGAAGCGCCTATGATTACGCACAAGCGTGACCCGTCAACCCGGTCTCACAGTAAGACCGGGTTGGACCTGTTCAGGTTTACGCAGACAATCTTTACATAGAATTGACTTACAGATATAAAATTAATTCAGTAAAATATTATACATTTTATTTAAATATCCATTCATTATTTTACAAGCACAGAGAGCCGCATCAGAAGGATGGGAGAGCCGCGGGTTGTGACATGTTTTCTCCAGGACCAGAGAGGACGCAAACTCAATACATCTCTTTTATTGTGAGGTAATAGGAGCGATTTGTGGCAGCGGCAGCGCGAGTGGCACTTGCAGTGGCAGCTCTGACTCTTCCGGGTGGTGCCACGGCTTTTAGTGGCACCTGCCACTGCTGCCATGGCCGCTGCCACTGCTGCCACAGCTGCCACGGCCCATGCCACTGCTGCCAAGACACTTCCAGGTGGTGCCACGACTTTTAGTGGCACCTGCCACTGCTGCCACGGTACCTGCGGCTGCCACAGGCTGTAGTGACCTCAGTAATTGCAGCACTTATTGCATCATCGGCCTCATCATGCCAACGTTTTTATTTTTTACTTTATTAACAAAATCAAAACAAACAAGGCTGTCACCGAAAATATTTGAAATATTTCAAGCGGTTTACAAATGCATTTCCCAGTCACTCCAGGCATATACAGTGTAATGCAATCAGAAGCATCAATGCATTTATTTTTTCCATCATTTTTATTGCTCCCACAGACAAATCTGTGACAGCTCTAGTGGAAGATCCACAGACACTTCCGGGTTGAGGACCGGCGGGTCACCGGCCTCCGGTACGGAGTCAGGAAGCAGGGGATTACCAGAGGCAGATGGAGAGCGCCAGAGCAGTTCTCAATTTCTGAAATAATTTATGACAACTGCTACCAATGTGGATTGTGGAATAAAAAGAGATAAACTGTTAGTTTTCTCAATATTGTCATTGCAATCGCAGCAGATAACGCCATCTGCCGGCTTAAAATGGTTATTGCAGTACATTTTAAACAACTTTTTTGTAACTATTTCAATCTTCGTTTTCACATACATTCAGTTTAAAATGTAACCTACATTCAACGTACTGAAGAATAAAGCAAATACAAATGACCTCAGATGAGGAACATGAAAATTACATTTAGAACTTGCAACAATTACCACATGACACTACACCATAAAATAAATTATGATGCAAAATAATAATAAAATAAAAATAAAATATCATCAACAAACAAAAAATGTTCAGAGGTTGATATTTCAGCATTATATTTCAAACATGTTTGATTCATTGGACTGTAATTTAAAGAACAAGAAACTCAGACATTGTTTCGTACAACTCAGTTATAGATTGGTTATTTTCTGATACTACTTTTAGAGATGTTGTAAATTGTTTTATTTCATTTTTAAAATGGTTAATGTTAGGCTTGCTGTTTTTCCATTTAGTTTTATGTATATGGTATTTTCCCATGATGAAAATAATATTCACCATTTTGGATATCTTTTTTGGCAGAGCATCCATGTAGATCAACACTTTAGATTTGTTAAGCCATACATCATTTCTCTCAATATTTAATAATCGATAAACATCCTCCCAAAAACCAGTTGTTACTGAACACGAGAAGAAAAGGTGCTCAATGGTTTCACATTCTGTCATACAAAAGACACACTGGTTCACTTCAAAATTAAATCTTTTTCTTAATGTTTCGGCAGCTGGATTGATATTATGTATTATTTTGAATTGAATTTCTTTCAACTTGGGTGCAATTGGCCATTTAAGATAGCTGCATGGCTGTAGTTTCCTTTCCTGTGATTTTTATTTTCTTTGATTTGTCAATATCATAGAATAACTATTTTTAACATACTTCCAAGTACTTTGTTATTACATTTTTGTTCACCCAATTTAAATTTGCCAATTTTCAACTCAGGAAGTTTAATCACCACATTTGAATTAAGCAAGGTATTTTTAATCATGAATTTAAGGGAAGTGGAATAGCTCTACTGATTTGATTAAACTCTCTAACAGAGCATTTAAAATTAAATTTTTCGACAAAACATTCAAATTGTAACAAATTGCCATTTTTATCCATCAAATCTGTCACATATAAAATCTGTTTGTCATACCATTCTTCTTTGAATTTAGTCTTCCTATTAATTACAATGGCTCTATTATTCCACAAGGTGGAGCTATGCGGTGTAAAGTTGTGGCTGAATATCATTTTCCAGTAGAGCAGAATTTGTTTATGGAAGTCAGATAGTTTGATTGGTAATTTATATATTTCAAAGTCACATTTTAACAGGAATTCTAATCCTCCAACCTTTTGGAAAATATATTTTGGTTTGTGGAACCATATAGAATACCATATAGAATGTGTCTGTGAAGGTTCTCAGTCATCCAGGTCATTGTAGTCTAAGGAGCTTTGAAAGAAAAGCGTCTGGACTTAAAGCACCGTCCCTGTTACTCTCTAAATATGTACAGTAAATACAAATACAAATTTATACAATATTACTAAAAGAAGAATTACTAAACAGAGATTTATTCTACAGGATAAGGTGTAAATTGGCCATGGTAAAATTTATAAATAATGTGTTATTGACAAGAACGTACATTGGAAGTTATACAGAACTAAAGAATTTAATGACTTTCTCTCCAACCTCCCAATTAATTGTATAATTTTATTGTTCATTTATTATATTTATTACTTCCTGTTCCAGACTGAAACAATCATCCAGCGATTGGAAAGAGTCCTGTCACTTTCAGGAACTACATCTGTGGATCCTCATTTCATAACAGATGTTATTCTGCCCGAGGTATGTTTATATGACACTTATAAATATAAAAAAACACAACTTACTAGTATTTGTAATGTTTTGTAACACAAGCAGGAAGAAGTTGGATGCTAAAATTACATTTTCACCAACAGAAAATAGTGCCTTCACAATAATAATGTGGTCAAATATCTGCATAATGTAGATTCTAACTTTTTCCAAATTAATTTGATGTAAAATTGTTTTATAGGCTCTGATTCAGTGGGTGCAGACTACAAATGTCATCTTTGAACATCTTAGGTGTGTTCTTGCTGTGTCTTTGTAAATCCATGCTTTCGTTCTTTTTTAAACACAGAAACAGTTTTGTTTACCTGTTTGTAGCTACGGTTTCGCCGACAGCTGCCGGCTTCTTCAGGCTGACGCTGATGGTGGCGCGTCACTTCCTTCTCCGTTTATCTGCGGGCAGCAGAGGACGTTGTCGCCCTCTACTGCCCGCTCTCCCCTCTCCGACGATGCAGTCCTATGCGTGGTCCAGCGTGTAAACTCCGTCGTCCCTGTTCATGGTCCCACATCCACGTCTCCTTATCTCTATTGCTTCCTTGATCCATCTTTTGTATTTTTGTTGTTCAGTGGTTATGATCCGTGTGCTGTCCCAGTCCATTATATGGTTTTCTCAGCAATGATCTGTTACGGCTGACTTTTTTATTGTACTTTCTGCTTCTTCTTTTGCTGCTCTTGTGTGTTTACGATTTGCCTCTTTCTCGCACTCCTTTCTGTGTTCTATTGTCCGTGTATTGAGTTGGCGTCCGGTTTCTCCTATGTATGTTTTATTGATTATTTTGCATGGGATTTCGTAGATGACTCCACATTTTTGTCCAGCTGATATTTTGTCTTTTGGGTGTACTAATCTGTTTCTAACTGTTGTGTATGGCTTTGTTGGTGTGTTTATGTTGTGTTTTTTCATTGTTGCTCTTATTTTTTCCGTTATGCCTCTGATGTATGGTAGGGTTATCACTGGTTTTGGTTCTTGTCTTTCTGGGTTTCTGGTTCTTTTTTTGGGTTGTTCTTTGCTTTCTGTTTTTGTTTGTTGTTTTCCTTTGTTTATTGCCCATGTCGGGTATCTGCAGGTCTTTAAAGCGTGTTGTATGTGTTTGTCCTCTTGTTTACGGTCTCTCTCTTCTGTTATCATGTTTGCTCGGTGATATAATGTTCTGATTACTGACATTTTGTGTATGGTGGGGTGTTCTGATGTCCATAATAGATATTGGTCTGTGTGTGTTGGTTTCCTGTATGTGTTTATGTTTAGGGTCCCGTCGGTCTGCCTGGTGATTTTCATGTCCATAAATGCTATGCTGCCTTCTGTTTCTAACTCATAAGTGAATTTTATGTTGCCCGTGTCGTCAATATTGTTTAAGTGTTGTGTTAGTGTTTCTGTTTGACCTTTTGGTATGATTTCCAGTATGTCGTCTACGTAGCGTTTCCATAGTTTTATTTTGCAGTTTGGGGGGGGCGGCGGCTATGGCTTTTTGTTCCAGGTCTTCCATGAAAAACTCGCACAGGGTGGCTGATAACGGGTTACCCATGGCGAAGCCTTCCAGTTGTTTGTATATTGTGTTGTCGTATGTGAAGTAAGTGGAGTTAGCTACCAGTCCTATAAGTTGTGCTATGTCATCTGCTGTGAGGTTTGTCCTTTTATGTAAAGTTTTGTCTTGTCTGATTCTGTTAACTACTATGTCTATGGTTTTTTGGGTTGGTGTTTTTGTGAACAGAGATGTGACGTCATGTGAGATGAGTATGTCGTTGTCTTCTATTGTAATTTCCTTTAGTTCTTTTGCCAATTCTATGCTATTTTTGCAGTGTTGGTCTGTATTTCCTAATAACGGGCTGATGATTCTGCTGATATCTTTTGCCATGTTGTATGTTGGTGTACCTATGCTGTCAACTATTGGTCTAAGTGGGGTGTTTTGTTTATGTATTTTTGGTGTTCCATATATTCTTGGTGTTATGTTTTCTGTGGGAATCCAGTGTTTGTACATTTTTTCTGTTATTTTGCCTTTTTCGTGCAGTGGCTTCAGTAATTTTTTCATGTTTTTCTTAATGTTTTCTGTTGGATCTTTTTTAAGTATTTCATATGTATTTTTGTCTTCTAGCATCTGTTTCATCTGTTGTTTATATTTTTCTCTGTCCATAACTACTGTGGTTCTTCCTTTATCTGCCGGTAGAATAATTATCTGTTCATTTTTGGATAAAGCTGTCATGGCTGATTGTTCTTCTTTTGTAATATTGCTGTGTTGAATTTGGCTGTTTTTTAATATCCCAACTACGTTATTTCTGAGTTCTGCTTTCTTTCCCTCATCTGTGATCTGTTGACATGCTAGTTCTGTTGCTACAATAAATTCATCATATGGTATTTCTTTTGGTGTGACTGCAAAGTTTAAACCTTTCTTTAATATGCTCTCTTCTGCTTCTGTTAGTTTGTATTGTGAAATGTTACATACCCATGAGTTTGGTGTGGAGTTGCCTTGTATTTCTCCCCTCTTTTTCTTGTTTATGAGTCTGTTTAACTTCTTTATGTGTCTTTCTTTTACTTTTATGAACTCTTTTTCCTGTTTTTCCATCATGTGTCCTTTAATTAGTTCCTCCATTTGTTTATCAAGTTTGTAATTCCTTTTCAAGTCCAGGTGTCCTCTTTCCAGTTCGTCCTCCACACGCCTCTGTTTGGTTATGACGTTCCTTATCCTCTCCTTGAGCAGTGCTCTCTGTGCTCTTTCTATTATATTTTGTGCTGTCTGGGTCCGGATCGATGTTTTCAGCTGTAGGCTTGTGGGTGTGATGTTTTCGTCCCGGCATCTTAAACAGAAGCAAAGGTGGTTTCTTAGACGTGCGTGTTTCTGGTGTAATCGTTCCAAACGGCGGAAGTCCTTCGTTCCTTGTTGTCCGTATTTCTCTTTGAACATCTTAGGTGTGTTCTTGCTGTGTCTTTGTAAATCCATGCTTTCGTTCTTTTTTAAACACAGAAACAGTTTTGTTTACCTGTTTGTAGCTACCGTTTCGCCGACAGCTGCCGGCTTCTTCAGGCTGACGCTGATGGTGGCGCGTCACTTCCTTCTCCGTTTATCTGCGGGCAGCAGAGGACGTTGTCGCCCTCTACTGCCTCAATACACGGACAATAGAACACAGAAAGGAGTGCGAGAAAGAGGCAAATCGTAAACACACAAGAGCAGCAAAAGAAGAAGCAGAAAGTACAATAAAAAAGTCAGCCGTAACAGATCATTGCTTAAGAGAAAACCATATAATGGACTGGGACAGCACACGGATCATAACCACTGAACAACAAAAATACAAAAGATGGATCAAGGAAGCAATAGAGATAAGGAGACGTGGATGTGGGACCATGAACAGGGACGACGGAGTTTACACGCTGGACCACGCATGGGACTGCATCGTCGGAGAGGGGAGAGCGGGCAGTAGAGGGCGACAACGTCCTCTGCTGCCTGCAGATAAACGGAGAAGGAAGTGACGCGCCACCATCAGCGTCAGCCTGAAGAAGCCGGCAGCTGTCGGCGAAACGGTAGCTACAAACAGGTAAACAAAACTGTTTCTGTGTTTAAAAAAGAACGAAAGCATGGACAAATGTCATCTGCCGTTTTCAAGCAGAAGACTTGCTTATGAAGACCAAGCCATTCATTGACAATGAAGGGTATAGTAACATTTGGGTGCTGACTCCTGTTAGGAGCATGTATAATAAGCTGAAATTTTGAAACGCTATGATTTCTCTGACCTCACAGAAAAGCAGAACTGGCCATTAATGATGACACTCCAAAGGTAAAGCACACATAACAAGTATAGTATATAGTACATATGTATATATTTACAGTGAGGGCGGAGGGTGTTTGATGTCCCGGGAATTTTGCAACTTCTACTTCGAAATCAAAGAGGGGTTTTCAGCATACATGCATAAACATTGCATGTATATATATAAATGTGTGTGTGTGTGTGTGTGTGTGTGTGTGTGTGTGTGTGTCTGTCTGTCATTTTCACAGGAAAGCAGTATTTTGGCAGACACGCTGGCAGCAGCCGAGTGGGTAAAGGAAACACTGTTCGAGGGAATGGTTAAAGTGCCATCCGTTCTGTCCATGGATGAGGAAGAACAGCAGGAAGTCCTTGAGGCAGTTCAAAGCTGGAACGAGGACCATGATTATGACTCTCCAGCAGAACATTTGACTTTTGCTTTTGAAAATAAAAATGACTATGACAAGTTCTGTTCCTTTATCATAGATGAGAAGAACCTCAAAGTTTTCTCCAGATTTGAGGTACAAGACTAAACAGCATAGGTCTTGGTTTTAATAAAGTTTTATTGTGTTCTAAGTCTTCTTTATTGGAGTCCCTTCACATTACAGAGAGTGATAAATCTATATACACAATACAAAACTTTATTGTTGTAAAATCACAATATCTATTAACAATAAACTACATTCCCAAATCTGTTGTAGTGACAAACAGCCTTTTCACTTCCAAGTTGTTTAAAATGTACTGCAATAACCATTTTAAGCCGGCAGATGGCGTTATCTGCTGCGATTGCAATGACAATATTGAGAAAACTAACAGTTTATCTCTTTTTATTCCACAATCCACATTGGTAGCAGTTGTCATAAATTATTTCAGAAATTGAGAACTGCTCTGGCGCTCTCCATCTGCCTCTGGTGCTCCCCTGCTTCCTGACTCCGCACCGGAGGCCGGTGACCCACCGGTCTTCAACCCGGAAGTGTCTGTGGATCTTCCACTAGAGCTGTCACGGATTCGTCTGTGGGAGCAATAAAAATGATGGAAAAAGGGTTGCCAAGATGGCGCTCTGAGCATTCACTTATCGTTGAGCTCTGCGAACCTAGCTTTACTTTAATATATTACACACAGTGAACAAAGACTTTTGTTGCTCCTATCCAATAATCATAATTTACTCTGAGTTTAAGTATTTTTTCAACCAAAATGAGTAAACCTGAGAAGAGAAAGACCGAAACTAAAAAGCTGCTAGCTAACAGCAGTTCCGTTAGCAAATACGCTAATGTTAGCCAAGCTACCCAGCCTCTTACTCTTGAGAAGCCCGCCGACACTAAAAATACTCTCATCGACTCCATGCACGATTATTTGGAGGCAGTTTCCGAGCCTCTTCAACTAACCGGATGGAGGAAGAGTTTCCCCCTCTCCCTATCACTCCATGTGCCTCTCCCGCTGGTAAGCTAAGAAAAGTTACGGATATGGAGACACCTACGGTTCTCTGCCAGCTCTCATCACTCACCATGCTGATTAACTCGAGGTCAGACACTCTTGAAAAAATGGTGAGTGGCAACTCTGTAGTCATCTCCGAGATGAAAAAAGCTGTCCAAGAGAACACCAAACACATCACGGCGGTGAAGGAGTCGTTTGATGCTGTCTGCGCTGAGCTAAATGATATGAAGGGCAGAATTGCTGATGTCGAATCACAGCTTGAACAATATAAAACAAATGCGGAAACACAGGAAAAGCGCATCTCCCACCTGGATAACTACTCACGACGCTGGAATTTGAAGCTCTACGGTTTGCCCGAGGGAGAGAAGCAGGACGTCCGACAGGAGGTCATCAAAGTCTGCAGAACAGTCCTGCCGGAGGAGCAGGTGAAATTCCCCGACGTCGTTGATACCGTCCACCGCATCGGCCCCAAGAAATCCAACAATAACAACCAACCCAGAGGAGTCATCATCCAGTTTACATCCAGGATCTACCGTGATGCTGTCTGGCGCGCTGCCAAGAAGTCTGCCTTCCGGAAAAATAATAACCTGAAGCTAGCTGAAGATCATTGGTTACGTATTGTAACCCCATATTCTATGAGTCTAGTCGCAGCCCTCAAGCTAGCTGCTATTGGAAGGATGATCTCCGCATCAGCCAATCATGAAGAGCTTAAATGTACGCCCACCAATAAGTGGGCCCCCTCGTGGTATATAACCGCAGTGACCCCACTGCTCACCTCCAATGGCTCTTATTCCCATCATAACCAGAGGGGCCAGTGGCTTAAGGGCTGCGACTAGACTCATAGAATCTGGGGTTACAATACGTAACCAACGTTCTATTTCGTCTAGTCTTAGCCCTTAAGCTAGCTGCTATTGGAATAAAGCGCAGCTGGATGGGCTTACGCCCCACTGGTTAACACAACCAATGGACACACCCAATAAAATCTCCTCTAGTGGGGGACGTTCAACCTCAGACCAGGCTTAAAGACTGAGGCAGGCACGATAAGAGAGGGGCCCCCACTAAAAAACATCATCCACAACAGGATGAAATCCATCTCAGCAAGGCCAATGAGGTGCCATAAGCATTCATTTAGCCTGCTGGGGTCCAAGCACTGAACGAGTGATGGATCCTGAAGACACATCTCGTAAATAATAACGAGTAAAGGAACAGGGTGAAGCCCATGAAGCAGCCCGACAAATGTCTTCCGTTGACACACCACTGAGGAGCGCCATAGAAGAGGAAATCCCTCTGGCTGAGTGAGCCCTGAGTGCCTCAGGGGGATCCTGCCCTGATGATGTGTAAGCGAGGGAAATGGCGTCACACAGCCAGCGTGAAAGGCACTGGGCCGACAGCGCCTGACCAAGGGAAGACTCCCTATAGTGCACAAACAGGTTTTGTGAGCGACGAATCCCTGAAGTGCGTGACACATATCGTGCAAGCGCGCGCACCGGGCAGAGAAGGTGAGAAGCCACCTCCTCCTCAGAATTATGGGGAGGAAGAAAAAGTCCAGCCAATGAAATTGACCTGGATTTGAAGGAAGCATTAATGCTTTTGGGCACAAAGGCTGGGTTGGGGCATAAAACAGCAGACCCGCCATCCTCCCGGATCCTGAGGCATGCGGGAGCCACTGAGAGGGCGGTTAGGTCACTCACTCTCTTAACTGATGCTAGTGCCAGCAGCAATGCAGTTTTAAGTGACAGGAACTTGAGTGAGACCTGGTCCAAGGGTTCAAATGGAGCTTCAGATAAGCCACGCAGATCCACCGTTAGATCCCATTGGGGAAAAAGCGGGCGGGACACAGGTCTGTTCCTCCTGACACCTTTTAGAAAACGTTTTGTGAGGGGATGATTGAAAACAGATCTATCTCCAAAACCCTGATGACATGATGAGATAGCTGCAGCATATGTCTTAACAGTGCTGAATGCGAGGCCCCTGTCCATCAGTATCTGCAGAAATGATAGGACATCCGCCAGCTGGCAGGAGAGCGCTTGAACATTCCGTTCTGTGCACCAGTTCTGGAAAGCTGCCCATTTAGCAGCGTAAGACGCAATGGTAGAGGGCGCCCGCGCACTCTGAATCGTGGCGACCACATCATGCGGCAGCCCAGAAGCCTCTAAGCGTGACCGCTCAGCGGCCAGACCCACAGCCGTTGGCCTATTTCCGGAGGATGTTTGATTATCCCATCCGCCTGGAGAAGGGCGTCCTCCCTCCACGGGAGCCTCCACGGGGAGCCGGACTCTAGCGCTTGCAGGTCCGGAAACCATGACGCGGACACGCGTCTGGGAGCCACCAGAATCAACAAGAGCTGTTCCGACCGAATTCGGTCCAGGAGACGGGGAATCAGAGGGACTGGTGGAAACGCATAAAGGAGCGTTCGAGGCCAGGGCTGAAGTGAGAAGGCGTCCGCCCCGAGCGGGGGTCCGTCCCGGGGACTCAGGGAAAACCAAAGGCGACACTGAGCGTTTTCGCGAGCCGCGAACAGATCCACAGATGGTTCCCTGAACCTGATCCAGATCTGTGATATCAGTGCAGGATGTAGACGCCAGTCGGAGTCGCGGGGTCCCCCTCTCGACAGGATGTCTGCTGCCACATTCAGGACCCCTGGAATGTAGGTGGCTTTGATGGACAGCAGGTGGACATGTGCCCAACACAGTAAATCTGTGGCTACGAGCAATAGTGGGAGGGATCGAACTCCCCCATGGCGATTTATGTAGGCTGCCGCCACCTGGTTGTCTGTGTGAACTTCGACATGACGGCCCTCGAGAAGGGCAGCGAAGTGTCTGATCACATTTCTCACTGTCATAAGCTCCAACACATTTATGTGCTCGTGCGTGTGGGAGGGCCAGCGATCTGCCATCGTATGGGACAAGCACGTGCCCCCCCACCCCGACAGTGACGCATCCGTAAACACAGATACGTGTTACGCAGGACGTCCGATGGGAACCCCGCGTGAGAGGATGCAGGGGTTCCCCCAGTGAGCGAGGTCCCCGCCCAATGAAGGGGGAATCCTCAACATACGTCTCTTCTGACGTATCGGGTGTACCCGGAGGCGGACGAACCAGCGTTGCAAGCGCCTCGTGCGCAGCAAACCTAGCGGCACCACCGAATGGGCTGCGGACATCATGCCCAGGAGTTTCATGACTAACCAGGCTCTCACGATCTTGCGGGGTTGAACACGGGAGATCACCGTGGAGAGATCTGCCGCTCTTGCAGGCGACAAACGTGCTCTCATTAGGGAGGCGTCCAACTCCACCCCAAGATACACAATCGACTGGGATGGAAGGATGGAGCTCTTTTCCCAGTTTATAGAAAACCCTAGGGTTGACAGATGCTCTGTCAACCTCCTGGTTTGCTGTGACGCCTCGTCCTTGGACCGAGCGCACAGGAGAAGATCGTCCAGGTAAAATAAGACCCTCATTCCCTCCATGCGCAGTGGCTGCAGCGCGGTCTCCAGACATATGGAGAAGGTGCGCGGGGCTAGCGAGTAGCCGAAAGGGAGGCGATTGAACTGATATTGAACTCCCTTGAACGAAAAACGCAGAAACTTCTGGTGGTTTGGAACTACTGGTATGTGGAAGTATGCGTCTTTCAGGTCGATTGACGTGAACCAATCCCCGGGGCGCACATATTCCAAGACTTGTCTCATCGTTAACATGCGGAAATGCATTACTGCTATGGAGCAGTTGAACAGGGACAGGTCGAGAATCGGCCTCATTCCTCCCGACTTCTTCGGTACTACGAAGTAGCGGGAGTAGAAACCCGAGAGTTCTTGTCCGCGAGGGACTCGGGAAATAGCGTCTTTGGACAGAAGTTCCCGCAGCTCCAGCTCTAGCGCCTGAGACTGTACTTGCGATGTGAACGTCGTCTCCACGATCCCGTTGAAGGGAGGTGGAGTGGCCTGAAAATGAAGTGTGTGGCCGCAATGAATGGTGTCCGAAATCCATTTACTCATGATGCAAAGGCGGCGCCACTCGTGCGCGCGTTCCGACAGTGGACGCGTGTGCGCGGTCACGTGAACAACGTCTGAGGGTTGTGCATGCGCCCTTACCGCCGTCGCCCGTACCAGAGACCTGGGGGCGACCCATGGAGGGCTGCGCTCGAAAGGGCGAGTGCGAAACAGCTGGAACAGGCTGGTCCACACCGCGGAGCATGGAGTCCGAGAGTGAAGGAAGAGTGGGAGCCGGGCCTGTGCACGGGGGTGACAGAGTGCTAGCAGATGGAGCAGCGCACTGTGCCGCCGCACGTGGTCGAGACAGCGAAATGACATCCCGCCCCACCCAACGGCATGGGGAGAGCGGGAAGAGTTGGGCCTGGCCGGATGCTGGGGCCGGAGCGCAAATGGAGCGCACCCTTACGGCTGGCCGTGTATTATGACTACCTGCAGGAACATGTGTGCATGCAGCAGTGCTTGGTGTGGGGAACATGTGTGAAAACTCGGCAGAGGATTCTGCGGAGGACTGTAGAATTGTGCTCTTTGAGTGACGTTTTTTGGGTTTTATTTCAAAACCAACAACATCAGAACAATCAGTAACACACACATTCCCCCCAAAGAGTCACTTCCGTGGCTGCTTTTGGCGAGGCTACTGCACCTGGGACTGCCAAGACGGCGTCTGCTGACCCCGCCGGAACCGTTGTCCGCCATCTCGCTGGTCCCGCTGATGTGGAGCTGAAGCGGGAGGCCGGCTCCGTGGAGCGGGCGGTGCAGCTGGACGTCTGAAGCTTCCGCGCCGTTCGTCCCATCCTCTGTCTGAACGGCCGGAGTGCGAGGCTGACCGAGGGTGGACCAGGTCTCTCACCGTAGCCAATAGTTCGGCCGTCTTCTGAGCCCTCTCAATGACGCCCCTAAGATGGGGACCAAACAGAACATCGGTGGTGATGGGGCCATCCAGGCCCGGAGTGGCTAATCGGGAGGGTCTGGAGAATTCCCGGTGGGCCGCGCGATGTTTGGGCCGCATGCGGCCGGTGCTCTCGTTTTTGTTTTTTATCATTTTATTTTTATTTTTTGGTGCCGGTGTTCAGTCATGGCACTGAGGCCGCCGGGCTGATCACATACGCTCCTCCCGGCTGTCTCTACCTGCAGGCTGCAGCTCGTTGTTTTTTTTCCCCCCGTATGCGCCTGTGCGCACCACGTGACCACGCAGTTGACGGAAAGATGGAAAGTAGAAAGAGCAAGGGTGGCGCGGAGAAGGCAAGAATTAAAAAGAGGAAAGCGCTGGAAACAGATGCAGCTAAATGTGCAAAAATGAGCACCTTTTTTTCTCAAACAAGCTTGCGGTCTTTAACTTCAAATGAAGATAAAACGGGTAAGGCAAGTCAAGATGTTAAACTTTACCGGCTGCAAATCACCATTCAAGTTAATTAAGCATCAATAATGAATTATATGGCGTCATGACATAACGTTATGTAATATAGTTAACAGTATGATGTGACTGATGCCACCAAACTGCCTTGTAGCCCCTCAGAGTCAAACACAAGATCCAGTAGGCCTAATAAGCACCAGGCAGAAGCCCACAATTCCAGAGCGGGCATGTACAGGTAGGATTACTTATTGAGTCAGTGAACTGAATATTATTAAAATTTATATGATGAAAACTATCCTGGCTCTATATGAAAGTGTTCTAAAATACTAGATGAATCAGCATTGATCAGAAAGTGTGTAAAAAAGGAAAATGAATGCTGAATTGTGACCATTTTCACACAATGTAGTGTCAGAAGAAGAGCCAGGAGCCAGCAGTGAGGGTATTGCTCCTGTTGGGATAGAAAGTGAGCCAACTCATGTGCAAACAAGCAAACATCAGTTTGATTATAATAATTTTAATGTCCAAATAATAGTAGGGACCTGTTGTATTTTTATTAGTAAATGCACAAAGCCCACAACAGATCGCTATTAGAATGAAAGTAAAATGAAATAAGCCTGCATATTTTGCCATAGAAAATATTTTAATTGGTTACAAAAAATGTGTTTTCCATATCAAATGTGCTAAAGCTTTACAGATGATTATTTTAATTGTGTGCAGGTGAGTCTAGGGAAACTGGAAAAAGTGTGAAAGGGAGTGCTGAGTCATTTCATTTTAAAGATTTGAAAATCTCAGAACAGCTGTTTGAACAGAAGGTAGATTGTTATATTGTTAGAGAATGTGTTGTAAAGAACAATGTTGGAGATGTGCACTGATGTTCAAATATGCATTGTAAAGCAACTCTTTCTTGCACTGAATTACAAGGCTTTACCGAGTAGTGTGCTTTTGTAGACTATACATATAAAGTTCTAACATGATTTTAATAATAATTCGTTAAGTGGGCCGGTCTGGGGTCTGAAACTCCAGGGCTGAAAATGTGTCCCACTCCGGCCCTGGGGCCATCCAGCATCTCCTTTTGCAGATGTTCCGGAATGGAGGGCAGGGCCTTCAGCCAGATCGCTCGCTGGATGAGGGTCTGCCAGGCAGCGATGCGAGCAGAACCGGTGAGCACAGCAGCACACAGATTGAGGATAGCATCAGCAGTCTTAGTTATGACGGCTTTCGACTCCTCGTGAGCTTCCAGCTCCTCCATCATCTTGGAGACGCCGAAGGCAAGAAGGGCGATGTTATTCCCTCTAGCGCCAGTCTGAAAGGCACACTGATGTGCGCGGTCGGTGAGCCGCGTCAGCAGCTGGTCATGTTTTGAAGCAGGAACAGCTCGCGGGCCAGCGAGGTGGTTCTTGGCACCGAACAGCGAGGCCAAATCCGGCTCTAGCGGAGGAACGGACGGCCAGCCTTGGTCGGAAAACCCCTCGACCTTGGTGATGGGCGCATACATGGAGACTGGCGCCTTGAGCTTGGCAGGCTCGGAGAAGGCGGCAGACCAGCAGCTCATAGCAGCGGGGAAGCGCGGCCAGATAGGGTCTGGACAGCGTGTCTGAGTTGCCCCGAAAATTCCCGCCAAATCATCCGCTTCAGGCAGGGCCGGTTCTGGCACAGCTAGCCCCTTGCGGGCTGCTGCCGCAGAAATGATGGCAGGCAGCTCCTGGAGCAGTGCTCTTACTGCTGGCAGGGAGGAGCGAGAAGCCACTGGGGCAGAAGGACCCGCTGAGCGAAGCTCATCGACCTCCGTTATGTCTAGGAGGGATGCCGCCTCATCGTAGTTTTCGCTGTCGGTGACGTCATCCAGCCGGTTGAAGCCAGCCGGCTCCTGACCGGCGTCGAAGAAAACCAAAGCCTTGTCCAGCGGGTAGGAGTCAGCCACCGGAAATTCTTCGTCGGCGGCGGGAGTGAAGTACTCGACCCGGCGAATCTTCTCCGCCACGGGCAGAGCGGCACAGAACGGGCACGAGGCCTGCGGGGTCAAGGCCAGGCCAGCGTGGTGAGCCCCGAGACAGACCTCACACTTAGCGTGCAGGTCGCCGCTGGAAATGGAGCCCGTCTGGCAGGTCGGGCAGGGTCTGGCGTCGCTGGACATGGCTGGTAAGTCGTCTTCGGATAATTTTGCTCTTTTGGGATAATATTTGCTCTTTAATAAAGCTCTCAAGCTTGGCATGAAGAGAAAAAGGAGGTGAGCAGTGGGGTCACTGCGGTTATATACCACGAGGGGGCCCACTATTGGTGGGCGTACATTTAAGCTCTTCATGATTGGCTGATGCGGAGATCATCCTTCCAATAGCAGCTAGCTTAAGGGCTAAGACTAGATGAAATAGAACCACTAGGGCCAGTGCTTCAACATCAGAGGCAGCAGCAGAGCAGGCCAGGGTCATGGTTGAGGCAGCACAGGGAGCAGAGCAGAGCCAGGAAGAGCCAGTAGAAGGAGAAAGGCAGATGCAGGATGCAACACAGCCTCCCCCACCAAAGAAGACAGCGTTGGAAGATCTCCTTGGGAGCTCCTACACTACTGTTGAGACAGTGCAGACCAGCAGAGGGATTGAAATGGAGATACTCTCCTACAGGAGTGGGATTCCCATCCCACTCAACAGAAGTCCACTTTAGTGGTGGAAAGTTAATGCTTATGCTTACCCCATACTTGCCTCCCTTGCCAAAGCCTACCTTTGCATTCCTGCTACATCAGTGCCCAGTGAGCGTCTTTTCCACAGCAGGAGACATTGTGTCTGCTCAGAGATCACTGATTACACCAGAACATGTTGATATGTTAGTTTTTTTGAAGAAGAACCAGTCCTGAGATAAGATAACCAAGGCCTATAGCAGCACTAAGGGTGTTCCTGTTTGTGTTTGGCCTGTTAGGCCTTGTGTTTCCCTGTGTGCAACTGGAAAAAAAATAAACAAGTTGTTATTATACAGTAATATTTTTTTCCTTTTTTTCTTATCTGATATCGTATCGTGACGTATCGTTTCGTGCCTCAGACATATCGAGGT
Source organism: Nothobranchius furzeri (assembly GCF_043380555.1). Classification (NCBI taxonomy): domain Eukaryota; kingdom Metazoa; phylum Chordata; class Actinopteri; order Cyprinodontiformes; family Nothobranchiidae; genus Nothobranchius; species Nothobranchius furzeri. The sequence continues at coordinate 355,321 of NW_027223048.1, forward strand.
GCATCGTATCTTGAGTTTAGGTAGATCGTCCCATTCCTAGTTTGTACTGTATTGTATAATAAATAGTTTTATATTTGACGTGTTTGATTAGAAACTATAAATGTTTACTAAATATATTTGTATATGTCATAACCTGCCTTCATTTTATTTCTTAAGAGTAAAATCCCTCTACTGTGGATTTAGTTCTGTGTTATAATCCAACCCCTCCTCTTTAATCCGGGCTTGGGACCGGCAGAAGTGACCCAAAAGGGAAACTCTGGCAGAGTTAGTTGGATTTTTTTTTTTTTTTTTGGTGCTGGACGAGAAGCTCGTCCATTTGCCCTTTTCTGTCAGCTGTTATCTTTTTAAGGCATAACAGATTTAGGTGTTACACCTCTGAGCCAGAATCTTCTCCAGAACAGAGTGAATGCTGCCCAGAAACAAGCTGTTTCCTCTCTTACTGAAATGCACTCTGTCTGGGAGAAAAAGGGTGTTGTTGAAGAACCTGAGCTCAGGATGCTCGATGACCAGGCCCCCAAAGCTCCTAACGGCCCTCCTCAGTAAAGAATTAACCTGTTTTCTGTTGCTTTTAATTCTTCCTGGTCGCCTGTATCGCCACGACTGGGTGGGTGGGGCTTATTTTGATTGAATTTATTATTTATTCATTTTATTTATTTATTTACTTACTTTTTAATCTTCTGAGTGATGTCAGCATGACGCGTAACTTCATGTTTTGCTGCACATCTCGACATGTCATGGCAACATAATTGGGGTGGCTCGCTCTTGGTCTCTCAGTCTAAGTTGAATTACTGAAAAAGATGGACTTTTACACAATATTTACATTTTTCCAGTTTCACTTGCATGTCCTCCATCAGATTTCTAGATGACCTGGTGTGACTTTTCCAAAGTGATGATTTGTGCTGGTTATTGTTATAAAATTTAACCTCACGGTTATTGTGACCAAAATTATCACGGTTTTCGGTATTATCGCGGTATTTTTTTAAACGTGTTACATTTTCAGACAACTAAATAATCCCTGTATACCAGGAAAATATTGTCCTCAGTTTGTGTCTAAATTTTGCCTAAAGTTTGTTATTTTGTGATTATGTTGTTTATTTGTTTACATTTCCCCCCTTTAGTCTTTAAAATACCAATATTTGCCCATAACTTCTTAATGTTTGTCTGTTTGATGTCATCATTTTAAAAATATTAGACCAGATGATATTCAGGCCCTGTCCACACGTAGCCGGGGATCTGCCAAAACATGGATATTTTTCTACGTTTTGACCTGTCATCCACACGAAAACGGAGATTTTTCACACGAAAACGGATCTTTTTAAAAACTCCGGCCAAAGTGAAGATCTGCGTTTTCTCCGTTTTGGGTGTCTGCATGTGGACAGACAAAACCGGAGTTTTAAGGTCCGCAACGTCACTTTCCGCGACAAAAAAATGCTGACATCACGTGTGCGACCTATGTTTACACTAGCCGACATCATGGAGTCCCTCAGAGCTGCGCTCGCTTTATCAATTGTCCAAGCGCTTTTTGCTTGTTTGTTTTTGCAAGTGGAATTACTGCTCCTTGCGGAAGACCACAGACAACGGACGAGGTTAAGAATGGGGGAAGTACTGCCGCTGTTACGTCCTGGCTATGCTAGGAAGGTAAGGAGGTAACATAAACCCATGACCAGATGGAATGGGAGGAGTACATGCATTTAATAAAGAAAAACAGTGGATAAATAAACTTACAATATAAAGATAAATACTAACTGAGACAAACCTTACCAAACAAACAGGGCATTCACAATATTAACTTAAAGCTCTCATAGCTGTGAATATACCAGACAAAAAACACAGGTTCAGAAGGACTTCAACTGAAAGAGGCAATAGCATTTACTATTCCTAAATCGAACCAGAGGAGCTTTAACTCTACACAAACCTTTAGGTCTAACCAAGCTTCTAAACAACAATATCTCACTAGTAATCCTTCACAGTAGTTTAACGGCACAAAGTTCCAACAAAGCTGACCAAGTGTGGGAAAAGCACACCATCAGCTGGTCTGACTGGGCCTGGGTCCAAGCTGGCGCACCGAGCAGGGGCAGCTGCGAGCTCGCGGCTCCGTCCTGGGACAAGGGGTGACGGTGGAGTCCGGCATCCTTCCCAACGGCGTGGGCCAACTCCGGGGGAGCACACAGCCAGTCTGGTGCCCACAAAACAGGAGCGGTCCATCTGCGCCTCCCCGTCCAAGTCTCCATCCAGCTCCGGGAGGGTGGAGAGGATCGCTGAGGCCCGGGATCGGTGGCGGCGGCGAGGCGATGGCGGAGGAAGAGGAGCCGGCCGGTGGTCCATGGAGAGAAACAGGAGCAGGTCCTCTCAAGGGATAACCTCCCCGCTGGATCCTTCTGTAGGTTGGCTCGTTCTGTCACGACGCGCTGGTGAGTGGAGCGGATGTAAGGACCCAAACGCTGGGGAGGAATCAGGCAAGCAGACAACCTGGGATAGGTAAAGTCTTTTAATGATAAATACGTGCAGTACATGGGAACAACGAGCCAACCAGGGACACAGAACTGGAGGGGTTTATATACAAGCGGGGTGGGAGCTTGGGTGATTGGAAAACGAGAGGCAGGTGGGAGCAATTAACAGAGACGCAGGTTGAACAAAATGGGGAAACAGGACAGGGTGTGACATCTTTCTTCTTTCAGGACAGGGTGTGACATCTTCCTACATTTTTACTGACTGATATATATATAATTATCATTATGTGGAAAAACAATGTGTTTATCACCAAAAATAGCCTTTTATATTCCTATTAAGAAGAGAGCCTTAAGTGATTCCCACAGACCCCCTTAAATGAGGCTGCTAGCTAACATGCAACATTGCTCACCTTCTTGAGGTTCAATGGGTTGTGAGGGGACAACTGCTGACATATCATCAGCTGCTGATTCTGGTAGGGACTGGGACAACAACCTATTTACCATAATTAGATGAAACATAGTTCTATTTCGTCTAGTCTTAGCCCTTAAGCTAGCTGCTATTGGAAGGATGATCTCAGCATCAGCCAATCATGAAGAGCTTAAATGTACGCCCACCAATGGTGGGCACCCCTTGTGGGTATATAAGTGGAGCAACTCCACTGTTCGCCTCCGTTATCTCTTCAAGCCAAGCTGAAGAGCTTTCTTTAAAGAGCAAATTATCTAGAAACAACATTCAACTCACTAGCCATGTCCAGCAACGCAAGGACCTGCCCGGCCTGCCAGACGGGCTCCATCTCCAGCCGCGACCTGCACGTCAAATGTGAGGTCTGTCTCGGGCTCATCACGCTGGCCTGGCCTTGAACCCCCAGGCCTCGTGCCCGTTTTGTGCTGCTCTGCCCATGGCTGAAAAGATCCGCCGGGTCGAGTACTTCACCCCCGCCGCTGACGAGGAATTTATGGTGGCTAACACGTAATCGCTGGATAAGGCCTTACAGTTCTTCAATGTCGGCCAAGAGCTGGCTGGCTCCTGCCGACTGGACGATGTCATTGACAGCGAGGAGTACGGCGAGGCTGGCTGCCATAGCCCTTCTTCCCTCCTGGACAACACGGAGGTTGACGAGCTTCCCTCAGCGGGCTACTCTGCTCCAGTGCCTTCTCGCTCCTCCCTGCCAGCAGTTAGAGCACTGCTCCAGGAGCTACATGCCATCATCTCTGCGGCTGCAGTCCGCAAGGGACTAGCCGTGGCAGAACCGTCTCCGCCTGAAGCAGATGATTTGGCGGGAATTTTCGGGGCACACAAACGCGCTGTCCAGACCCCATCTGGCCGTGCTTTCCCGCTGCCATGAGCTGCTGGTCCGCCGCTTTCTCCGAACCTGCTAAGCTAAAGGCGCCAATTTCCACATATGCGGCCATTAGCAAGGTCAAGTGCTTCTCCGACCAGGGCTGGCCATCTCAACTGGAGCCGGACTTGGCCTCGCTGTTTGGCGCCAAGAACCACCTCATTGGCCCGCGAGCAGTTCCCGCTTCTACGCATGACTAGCTGCTGACGCAGCTCACCGATCGCGCACACCAGTGTGCCTTCCAGACCGGCGCTGCAGGAAATAACATTGCCCTTCTTGCCTTTGGCATTTCCAAAATGGTGGAAGAGCTTGACGTTCCTGACGAGTCGAAAACCATCAATTACTAAAACTGCTGATTCCATTCTCAATCTGTGTGCTGCTGTACTCACCGGTTCTGCTCACATTGCTGCCTGGCAGACCCTTATCCAGCGGGCCTTGTGTCTCTCGGCCCTGCCCTCCATTCCTGAACACCTGCACAGAGAGATGCTGGAAGGCCCCATCACCTCTGACGTTCTGCTTGGTCTCTATCTTAGGAGCGTCATCCAGAGGGCTCAGAAGACAGCTGAACTGTCAGCCACGGTGCGAGACCTGGTCCACCCTCGATCCGCCTCTCACTCCGGCCGTTCCTCCAGAGGATTGGACGAATGGCGCGGAAACTTCAGACGCCCAGCTGCTCCGCCCGCCCCACGGAGCCGGCCTCCCGCTTCGGTTCCACCTCAGCGGGACCAGAGAGTTGGCAGCCAACGGTTTCGAAAGAGCCAGCAGATACCGTCTTGGCCGTCACAGTCGCAAGAACCTTGCCGAAAGCAACCACGAAAATGACTCGTCTGGGGGAATGTGTGTGCTTCTGACTAATATTAACTCTGTGAATGATTTTGGTTTTGAAATAAAACCCAAAAAACGTCACATTGAGAGCACAATCCTACAGTCCTCTGCAGAATCCTCTGCCGAATCCTCACACATGTTCCCCACACCAAGGACTGCGACACACCTGCATGTTCACGCAGTCAGTCATATTACACGAGCAGCTGTAAGGGTGCGCTCCATTTGCGCACGGGCCTTAGCTTCCAGCCAGGCCCAACACATCCCGCTCCCCCCACAACGTAGGGTGGGATGGGATGTCATGGCGCTATCACGACCACACGCGGTGACACAGTGAGCGGCTCCATCTGCTGGCACTTTGTCGTCCCCATACACGGGTCTGGCTCCCACTCCTCCTTTATCTTTGGACTCCACACTCTGCGGTGCGGTTTAGCCTCTTCCAGCTGTTTCACACTCGCCCTTTCGACCGCAGCCCTCCGTGGGTCGCTCCCAGTTCTCTGGTGCGAGCAACTGCGGTAAGGGTGCGAACCCAGTCCTCAGACGTTGTTCACTTGACCTCGAACCGCGTCCGCTGTCGGAACGCGCGCAAGAAAGGCACCGCTTTTGTCTCATGAGCAAATGGATATCGGACACCATTCAATGCGGTCACACACTCCATTTTCAGTCTGCTCCTCCTCCCTTCAACGGGATCGTGGAGACGACGTTCACGTCACAGGAACAGTCTCAGGCCCTGGAGCTGGAGCTACAGGAACTTCTGTCCATGGACGCCATTTCCCAAGTCCCTCGCGGACAAGAGCTCTCAGGCTTCTACTCCCGCTACTTTGTAGTACCGAAGAAGTCAGGAGGAATGAGACCAATTCTCGACTGTTACGACCCCAACCTGTTCTAGAATCCAGGGAGGTCTAACACAGAAACATGAGAATAAAAAGAAAATGATCGGACACCAAGTCACAACCAAAGAAGTTTTATTAACAAAAATTCAATTCAATTCAAGTTTATTTATAAAGCACCAAATCACGACAAGAGTCGTCTCAAGGCACTTCACATAATAAACATTCCAATACAGGAAAGTTCATTAAGCCAATCAGAAATAATGTTTCCTATATAAGGAACCCAGCAAATTGCATCAAGTCACTGACTGGTGTCAGTGACTATACAGCAATCCTCATACTAAGCAAGCATAAAGCGACAGTGGAGAGGAAAACTCCCTTTTAACAGGAAGAAACCTCCAGAGAATCCCAGCTCAGTATAAGCAGCCATCCTCCACAAATCACTGGGGATCGAGAAGACAGAGCAGACACACACACACACACACACACACACACACACACACACACACACACACACACACACACACACACACACACGCGCACACACACGTGCACACACACACACGCACACACACAAAGACAAGTAATGTGTCTATAGTTATATTGTAATGTCTTAGTAAATATTCTATTTGGTGAAAGATAAACTTTATTGTATTTATCCTAGTGGATCTATAATTAAATGGATAAACTAGTAGTAGCACATACAACGTCAAGGAAAGCAAAAAGTTATTATCAGGAGAGTGATAATGTTTTAGTTGTTAGAAGCAATGTGCTAGTCGATGGCCCCCTCCATGAGGCCACCACAGCTCAGCAGAACATCGTTGTAGCTTCTTATGGGGAGAAAAACACTTACAGAGAAAATTAAGTTAACAGCTGAAGTTGCAGAAAATAGTACCGTTAAAGAGCAGACTGTAGAAGAAAGCAGGAGAGTGTGAAAAGTGGTCAGTGTATCCGCCAGCAGTCTAAGCCTATAGCAGCATAACTACAGAGATAACTCTGGATAATCTATCCTATTTAGATGGAGGCATGTTGGAGGCAGGGCAAGGGAGAGCCGTCTTTTCCGACTGTACACTCCACCTCCCTCTACTCCCCCACTTGTCCTGATTTAGGCTAACATCAGATTTTAACCATAGGCCCTATCAAATAAAAATGTTTTAAGCCTATTCTTAAAAGTAGACAAAGTGTCTGCCTCACAGACTAAAGCTGGGAGCTGGTTCCACAGGAGAGGAGCCTGATAACTAAAAGATCTGCCTCCCATCCTAATTTTAGATATTCTGGGAACCACCAGTAGACCTGCAGTCTGAGAGCGAAGTGCTTGGTTAGGAACGTATGGAACAATCAGATCATTGATGTATGATGGAGCTTGATTATTAAGAGCTTTATATGTGAGAAGAAGGATCTTAAAATCTATTCTGAATTTAACAGGTAGCCAATGTAGGGAAGCTAAGACAGGAGAGATATGATCTCTCTTTTTAATTCTCATCAGAACTCTAGCTGCAGCATTTTGGACAAGCTGAAGACTTTTAACTACATTCTGTGGACTTCCTGAGAGTAATGAATTACAGTAATCCAGTCTTGATGTAATAAATGCATGAACTAGTTTTTCAGCAACACTCCTGGAAAGTATGCTTCTAATCTTAGCAATATTCCGAAGGTGGAAAAAGGAAATCCGACAAACTTGTGAAACCTGGGATTTGAATGACATGTCCTGGTCAAAGATAACACCAAGGTTCCTTACTTTGTTCTCGGAGATTAATGCAATGCCATTCGGGTCAGGTGATTGACTAAGCAATTTCCTTTTCTGGATTTCTGGTCCAAAGATGAGAACTTCCGTCTTGTCTTGATTTAAAAGCAAAAAATTTAGAGTCATCCAATTTTTTATGTCCTGAAAACAAGCCTGTAATCTACCCAACCGATTAGGTTCATCAGGGTTAATGGATAAATATAACTGAGTATCGTCAGCATAACAGTGGAAGTTTATCCCATGCTGTCTAATGATTTTACCAATTGGGAGCATATGTATAGTAAAAAGAATTGATCCAAGCACTGAACCCTGTGGTACTCCGCAAGTAACCCTGGAGTATGAAGATGATTTGTCATGTACATTTACAAAATGAAATCTGTCAGACAGGTGGGATTTAAACCAGCCTAACACTGTTCCTTTGATCCCTACAACATGTTCAAGTCTTTCTAAAAGAACATTGTGATCAACTGTGTCAAAGGCAGCACTGAGATCTAACAAGACTAGAACAGACACAAGATTCTTATCTGAGGCCATAAGAATATCATTTGTAACTCTCACTAATGCAGTTTCAGTGCTGTGATACTCTCTAAAACCAGACTGAAATTCCTCAAACAGAGCATTGATGTTTAAATTCTCACATACTTGGATGGCCACTATTTTCTCCAGGACTTTGGATAAAAATGGAAGGTTAGATATTGGTCTGTAATTCATTGGGTCATCTGGATCCAGAGAAGGCTTCTTAAGTGATTATTAAGTGATAATCATTGATTATATCTAGAATGGGGGCAGTAACCAAAGGAAATGCTTCTTTAAAAAATTTGGTTGGGATTGGATCCAAAATGCAAGTTGAAGGTTTAGATTAAGCTAATATTTTTGATAACTCTGAAAGCTCAACTGGATCAAAACGGTTCAAGCACAGATGAGGTTCTACAGTCACCTCTGATGCTGCCTCACTTACTGAGGAAGAAGTAATCACGTAAGGGAGGATGCTAAAGATTTTGTTTCTAATAGAATTAATTTTACTTGTAAAAAATCCCATGAAGTCATTGCTGCTCAGGGCTAAGGGAATAGATGGCTCAGAGCTATGATTCTGTGTAAGTTTAGCAACTGTACTGAAAACAAATTTAGGATTATGCTTAGTCTCCTCAATTAGTGCTGAAAAATAAGCAGTTCTAGTTTGTCGAAGCTTATTTTTATAAAGCACAAGACTATTTTTCCAGGATAGGTAGGCCTCCTCATGGTACGCAGAGCGCCATGTTCTCTCCAATTTCCTGGAGTTTTGTTTTAAGGCTTGTAAATGACAATTAAACCAGGGAGCCAAAAAGCGTCCCTAAGGGAGAAGACCTGGTTAATAAACGAAGGGGAGTTTAACGTATGCTGCAGAGACCTAAAACTGAGGATTTAAGAAACTTAAAGAGCACTAAAATGAGAACTAAAACTCACTGGTTCCAAAAGTGAAACCAGGAACAACAGAAGCTTGCCCGGAGGCCTTACCAAGAAGTCCACTGGTGACTAACTCACCCACACAACCGACAGCTCTGTTAAGAGCAAAAGGAAAACGAATATCAGCCAGAATGTTTTCCCAAGCAGGTGGAAATTAGCCACCCGGGGGCAACTATGACTTCTACAACTTCTCAAACACAAGTCTCTTTAATCCTCTCCTCTGCAGTCCTCTCAAACTGTCCTTCTCCGTCCTCTCTGTGTCTCAATCTCTTCCTGTCTCAATCTGTCTGTCTCTCTCAGTCCTCTCTCTGTTCTCTCCTTCAGTCCTTCAGTGCAGCGCTGATTTTATCTGCTCCAGCCGGGGATATCCTGATGCGCATCAACTGCGCGAGTGTGGCTGGGCGCTCTCCAGGGTGCTGACCATGGTGCTGCAACAGAGCGGAGTAGAAGCTGGGCGCTGGGGAACTCAGGGATCGTAACATCGACCTTTCCCTGTTCAACTGCTCCATAGCAGTGATGCATCTGCGCATGTTAACAATGAGGCAAGTTCTAGAATACATGCGCTCCGGGGACTGGTTCAACTCAATGGACCTGAAAGATGCATACTTTCACACCCCAGTAATTCCTAAACACCGGAAGTTCCTGCGCTTTTCATTCAAGGGAGTTCAATACCAGTTCAATCGTCTCCCTTTCGGCTACTCGCTAGCCCCGCGCACCTTCTCCAAATGTCTGGAGACCGCTCTGCAGCCATTGCGCGGGGCGGGAATGAGGGTTTTATTTTACCTGGACGATCTGCTCCTATGCGCCCGGTCCAAGGACGAGGCGTCAGAGCAAACCAGGAAGTTAACAGAGCATCTGTCAACCCTGGGGTTTTCCATAAACTGGGATAAGGGCTCCATCCTTCCATCCCAGTCAATTGTGTTTCTTGGGGTGGAGCTGAACGTCTCCCTAATGAGAGCACATTTGTCTCTGGCGAGAGCAGCAGATCTCACCACGGTGATTTCCGCGTGCAACCCTGCAAGATTGGGAGTGCCCTGTTAGTCATGAAACTTCTGGGCATGATGGCTGCAGCCCACGCTGTTGTGCCGTCAGGATTACTGCACACGAGACACCTTCAGCGTTGATTCATCTGCCTCCGGGTACACCCGATACGTCAGAAGAGACGTATGTTGAGGGTTCCCCCTTCAGTGGGCAGGGGCCTCACTCACTGGGGGAATCCCTGCATCCTCTCACACGGGGTCCCCATCGGACGTCCTACGTCACACGTGTCTGTTTTTACGGATGCGTCACTGTTGGGGTGGGGTGGGGGGGCACGTGCTTGTCCCATATGGTGGCAGATCGCTGGCCCTCCCACACGCACGAGCACATAAATGTGTTGGAGCGTATGACAGTGAGAAATGTGATCAGACACTTCGCTGCCCTTCTCGAGGGCCATCATATCGAAGTTCACACAGTCAACCAGGTGGCGGCAGCCTACATAAATCGCCATGGGGGAGTTCGATCCCTCCCACTATTGCTCGTAGCCACAGATTTACTATGTTGGGCACATGTCCCCCTGCTGTCCATCAAAGCCACCTACATTCCAGGGGTCCTGAATGTGGCAGCAGACATCCTGTCGAGAGGGGGACCCAGCGACTCCGACTGGCGTCTGCATCCCGCACTGATATCACAGATTTGGATCAAGTTCGGGGAACCCTCTGTGGATCTGTTCGCGGCTCGCCAAAACGCTCAGTGTCGCCTGTGGTTTTCCCTGAGTCCCCGGGACCACCCCCCGCTTGGAGCGGACGCCTTCTCACGCCAGCCCTGGCCTCAGACGCTCCTGTATGCGTTTCCGCCGGTCCCACTGATTCCCCGTCTCCTGGACCGAGTTTGGTCGGAACAGCTCTCGGTAATTCTGGTAGCTCCCAGACGCTTCTCCGTGTCATGGTTTCCGGACCTGCAAGCGCTAGTGTCCGGCTCCCCGTGGAGGGCGGACGCCCTTCTCCAGGTGGATGGGATAATCAAACATCCTCCAGAAATAGGCCAATGGCTGTGGGTCTGGCCGCTGCGCGGTCACGCTTAGAGGCTTCTGGGCTGCCGCATGATGTGGTCGCCACGATTCAGAGTGCGCGGGCGCCTTCTACCGTCGCATCCTATGCTGCTAAATGGGCAGCTTTCCAAAAATGGTGCACAGAGCGGAATGTTCAAGCGCTCTCCTGCCAGCTGGCAGATGTCCTATCATTTCTGCAGATACTGGTGGACAGGGGCCTCGCATTCAGCACTATTAAATCATATGCTGCAGCTATCTCATCCTGTCACCAAGGTTTTGGAGATAGATCTGTTTTCAATCATCCCCTCACAAAACGTTTTCTAAAAGGTGTCAGAAGGAACAGACCTGTGTCCCGCCCACTATTTCCTCAGTGGGACCTAACGGTGGTTCTGCGCGGCTTATCTGAAGCCTCATTTGAACCCTTGGACCAGGTCTCACTCAAGTTCCTGTCACTCAAAACTGCCTTGCTGCTGGCGCTAGCATCAGTCAAGAGAGTGAGCGACCTAACCGCCCTCTCAGTGGCTGCCGCATGCCTCAGGATCTGGGAAGATGGCAGGTCCGCTGTTTTATGCCCCAACCCAGCCTTTGTGCCCAAAAACATTAACACTTCCTTCAAATCCAGGTCAATTTCATAGGCTGGACTTTTTCCTCCTCCCCAAAATTCTGATGAGGAGGCGGCTTCCCACCTTCTCTGCCCGGTGCGCGCGCTCGCACGATATGTGTCACGCACTTCAGGGATTTGCCACTCACAAAGCCTGTTTGTGCACTACAGAGACTCTTCCCTTGGGCAAGTGCTGTCGACCCAGCGTCTTTCACACTGGCTGTGTGACGCCATTTCACTCGCTTACACATCATCAGGGCGGGATCCTCCTGAGACACTCCGGGCTCACTCAACCAGAGGGATTTCCTCTTCTATGGCGCTCCACAGTGGTGTGTCGATGGAAGACATTTTTCAGGCTGCTTCATGGGCTTCCCCATGTCCCTTTACTCGTTATTCACGAGATGTGTCTTCAGGTTCCATCACTTGTTCAGTGCTTGGACCTCAGCAGGCTGAGTGAAAGCATTATGGCACCACATCAGCCCTACTTGAGTGAATTTCATCCTCTTGTGGATGATAATTTTAGTGGGGGCCCCACTCTTCTCTCTGGCTGCCTCAGCCTTTTAAGCCCTGGGCTGAGGCTGAGCGGCCCTAGCTAAAAGGAGACATGTTGGGTGTGTCCATTTGGTTGAGCTAACCAGTGTGGCGTAAACCCATCCAGCTGCGCATTATTCCAATAGCAGTTAGCTTAAGGGCTAAGACTAGACGAAATAGAACGTTGGTTACATATTGTAACCCCAGATTCTATGAGTCTAGTCGTAGCCTTTAAGCCACTGGCCCCACTGGTTCTGTTAGGACCAAGAGCCATCGGAGGTGAACAGTGGAGTCGCACACAAGGGGTGCCCACCATTGGTGGGCGTACATTTAAGCTCTTCATGATTGGCTGATGCTGAGATCATCCTTCCAATAGCAGCTAGCTTAAGGGCTGCGACTAGACTCTAAGAATCTGGGGTTACAATACGTAACCAACGTTCCTCTCACTATGGATATCAAAGCTAACAAACAGGTTGAATTTAACCACTCACTAACTAAACCCACCTTTCTTTGAGAAAAACTGTGTGACATACTGACGCCCTCTCTTCTGCCTGTCCTCTTTCTCCTTTCTTTCTTTCCTTTTCCGTGACCCAGACATATTTTCACTGCAGCCTCTGCTGTCTGACTGCTGCGTGAAGCTGGCCTCGCCTGCTACGCGCCCCTTGGCCAGGTGGACTGTACCATTTTATGCCGTTGGGGGGGGGGGGGGGGGGGGGGGGGGGGTTTCAAATTAATTAGTCAAAATAAAGTAGGGACCTCTGAATAAATATACATTTCATAAAGACTAAAAGATTGTTTGTTTGATGTCTTAAATGAGCAAAAATACTGCAAAGTAAAGTACTTGTGATTTTTAAACTTTATTTATTTTTTATTCAACTTTGAAACTTTTTTGGGCCCCTGATGTCAGATTGGTCAGCTGGATACGGGAGTTGAGCTTGTGGAGAGCGTTGTCTCACAGACGCGGAAGTGATAGCGTTGTTGAAACGCCGGCTCTCGGTTTAATCCCGAGAGACGTGCTTCAGCCCCCACTTCGCTACTGGGTGGAACGAAGGTCTTCCTGAGGGCGGCCACAAAAGCAGCATAGTCTTTGCAGGCAGGGGATTTAGAATTATAAAGAGCAGCGGCCCACTCCTGAGCGCGTCCAGAAAGCAGGGAGGTGAGGTGCGCAACCCGAGAGCGGGCAGTGGGGAAGCGTCCCGGTTGGCACTCGAATTGCATATCAAGGGAGGCGAGCAGACCATCTGGGCTCCCAACCTCTCCATTCCACCTCTCCGGTAGGCTGAACTGCGGCTCCTCCTTAGGTGGAGAGAGGACTTGCTGCCGGAGAGCATTCAGGGATGTGGTCAACTGAAGGGTGAGGTCGGTCAGGGAGTTCACCTTGGTGTTGAGCCGATCGACAAAGGCGTGGAGCTGAACTATCCCCTTCTTCATTTGCTCAAACTCTGCTGGGTTGATGGACTCAGTCATCCTGTCAGACTGGTCGGCTGGATACGGGAGTTGAGCTTGTAGAGAGCGTTGTCTCACAGACGCGGAAGTGATAGCGTCGTTGAAACGCCGGCTCTCGGTTTAATCTAGGAATCCCCGAGCGTTCGAGGATCAATGAAGTGACACGGAAATGCTGGGTTTTCCCGAAGTAAGAAAGAACATTTACTGTGAGCTGAGAGTTCGTACGATGGATCGGTTGCTTGGAAACTCTTATCATAGATCTGAAGAAACAATGACTGAGTGGTGAGCTGGGGAGGCGACTTCCGTATATAGTCACGGTTCGTGACGTAGGTGCGATGTGGAGGGAATCCCTGCGAGGGGCATGCTGGGAGTTGTACTCCATGGTGGATGCCGGCTAGCTGGGAGAGGTTGGTTTGGGGACTTGGGTTCTGACAGGACCCCCCCATCCAGGGACGGCTCCTGAAGTCCCAGGGCGGCCCCGGCGGTTCCAGAAGTCAGAGATCAGGGCATGGTCCAGGATGGAGCGGGCCGGTTCCCAGGAGCGTTCCTCTGGGCCGTAGTCCTCCCAGTCCATGAGGTACTGCCATCCGCGACCCCTGCGACGGATGTCCAGGATGCGCCAGATGTTGTAGATGGGCTTACTGTTGAGGAAGCGGGCAGGCGGAGGCGCCGGAGGCGGAAGCAGGGAGGATTCCACATAGGGCTTGAGTCGGGAGATGTGGAAGGTGGGGTGAATGCAGAGAGTTGTCGGTAACCGCAGCCGGTACGAGACTGGGTTCATGACCTTCTGTATTGTGTAAGGCCCGAGGAACCAGGGAGCGAGCTTTTTGGACCCTGCACGGAAGCGGAGGTCCGCGGTGGACACCCAGACCTTAACCCCAGGGACATAGGAGGGACAAGGACGGTGTCGGCGGAGATGTTGGCGAGCGTAACGGCCGTTGACTCGGGTGATGGAAGCTCGTGCTTTGATCCAGGCATTCTTGCAGCGCCTCACTAGGGATTGCGCAGCAGGTACAGCAACTTCGGGCTGCTGGTGGGCGAAGACCGGGGGTTGATAGCCATAGCAGACCTCGAAAGGGAACATATGAGTGGTTGAAGAGGTGTGAAGGTTGTGGGACAGCTCTGCCCAGAGGAGGTTGTTTAGGCCATTGCGAGGGTTGGGCCGAGACAAAGCACCGGAGGTACCAACCTAGCTGTTGGTTAGCCCGCTCTGTCTGATCATTGGTCCGCGGGTGATAGCCTGAGGATAGGCTGACCGATGCTCACTGTCAGGGACCGAGCAGTAAAACTCCAGGACAATGGTATAAAAAGAATATCTTCTCCATTTATTTCATAAAGAATTAAACAAAATCAAAACAAAACCGGGCCCAAAGGAAAAAATGGCCACAAAAATAACCTTAACTAAAAGTAACAAGCAAGACTCTCAAACTGAGACACACAGGGGAATTTATACACACAGACTAGCCTACAGACAACGAGGGGGGGAGAGACAGGGGAAACACTAAGACAAACAGTAAATAAACCTAGGAAACTAAGTCAACAAAGTAGAACTACCACAAAAAAGCTTTAACTAATACATCCTAACAAAATCTGGTAAACTCAATAGAGCTTCAGAACGTCTGGTTTCTGGTTTCTTCATTATCAAGCTCCCTGCTTCCAGGAGCCAGATGGAATGTTCCACTTCCTGCATGGAGTTACACTGGGTGTGTCCCCTCTCTCTGCCAGTTCATCCAATCTCAGAATACAAATGATGATAGTTAATGATCAAAAAAACTATGTGCAAGATAAATTACTAAATGTGTGCACCCATTAGTAAACTTACAATATTGCAACAAAATGAAATAATAAACCAGCGTGTGGAAAAAATATATTTAAATAATACTGACACTGAGAAATGGCTGGAGGAACCTCCACACACTCCCCCTCCTCTGGAAACTCCATGGGCCAGCTGGACAGGTAGTCAGCAGTGGAGTTTTGCTTCCCAGGTATATGATGAATCTCAAACTGGAAGGCTTGCATCGCCAGGTACCAGCGAGTTATTCTGCTGTTCGAGTCCTTCATCCTCTCAAGCCACTTTAGAGCCTTGTGGTCCATTTCTAGGATGAATCTTCTCCCCAACAGGTAGTATTTGAATGAATCCAAAGCCCATTTAACAGCCAGGCACTCCTTTTCTACTGTTGAGTAGCGGGTTTCCCTTGGGAAAAGTTTCCTGCTTATGAAAGCAATCGGATGTCGTCTGTCTGGAGGCCCTTGAAGCAACACAGCCCCTAGGCCACGATCAGATGCGTCCGTCTGCAAAACAAATAGTTGTTTGAAGTCTGGACAATGTAACACTGGAGGTCCACTTAAGGCATGTTGGATGTCCTCAAATGCCATCTTCGCTTCGTCTGACCACTCGAGCTGGTTAGATCCTTTGAGGCTGGTCAGATCTGTAAGCAGAGCAGCTCTGGCAGAGAAATTAGGGATGAATATATGGTACCAACCCGACATGCCCAGAAATGATCTCAGTTGCTTTCTGGTTTGTGGCAAAGGGCATGACTGAATGGCTTGAACCTTTTCAATCTGAGGCTTAATGACTCCATTGCCAATAATGTGTCCCAGGTATTGTACTTCCTTCTTCGCCAGCATGCATTTAGCTGCATTCACAGTCAGACCTGCAGTGTGAAGACACTCAAACAAAACTGTGAGATGTTCAAGATGTTCCTCCCAGCTGTTACTGTAGATGACAATATCATCCAAGTAGGCAGATGCAAAGTGAGATTTTCCTTCCAATACCTTGTCCATAAGTCTCTGGAACGTTGCAGGTGCTCCATGCAGCCCAAACGGCATGACTGTAAACTGGTAAAGGCCCCAGGGTGTTCTGAAGGCAGTCAGCTCACGGGATCTAGTGGCAAGAGGAACCTGCCAATAACCCTTGGAGAGATCAATGGTGGTAAGATATTTTGCTCTGCCAAGACAACCAATTAGGTCATCAATACGAGGAGTTGGGTAAGAATCAAATTTAGAAACAGAGTTCAGGTATCGGAAGTCTATACAGAACCTCAAGGTGCCATCTTTTTTCAGTACCAGGACAACAGGATTGCACCATTCACTCTGGGAGTTCTCAATAATTCCCAGAGAAAGCATCAACTCAATTTCCTCCTTTAAAGGCCCCAAGAGGCGCTCAGGGATCCTGTAGCTCCTTCGTTTTACCACTGCATCTCCTTTCAAAAGAATTTCATGTTTGATATAGTCTGTACACCCAGGATTATCTTGAAAAATATTGGCATTACAGATGGC
Source organism: Nothobranchius furzeri (assembly GCF_043380555.1). Classification (NCBI taxonomy): domain Eukaryota; kingdom Metazoa; phylum Chordata; class Actinopteri; order Cyprinodontiformes; family Nothobranchiidae; genus Nothobranchius; species Nothobranchius furzeri. The sequence continues at coordinate 371,836 of NW_027223048.1, forward strand.
CCTCACCTGTGACTGCTGCTCAGGGGACAGATGGCTCAGGTCAAGCCTAGAAGTCACCTGTAGAGGGAGGTATTGTTCTTCCACCTCCTCTTCTGTCACACTTCTGATGAGAAAAACATCTTGTTTCTCCCTTTCCTCAGACCTTGAAATCCACTCCTTCAGGAGATTAATGTGGAGGACTCTGGTACTACGCCTCTCACCTGGACTACAGACTTTATAGGTCGTGGGACCGAGCTTTTGAATGTCCTTGCCACTGAGCCAAAAGCTTACTGTCTTCAGTGGGTAGTAGAACCAAAACTTTTTGACCTGGTTCAAAATGCCGCTCTCGAGCAGTTCTGTCATACCAGGTTTTTTGTTTTTGCTGGGAGACCTTCATATGCTCCTGAGCCAAGGTGGTCATCTTCTCCAGCTTGTCCCTCATCTGGAGAACATATGAAACTATGTTAACAGGCTCCTTTCCAGATTTCTCCTTCTCCCACCTTTCCTTTAAAAGCGCCAGTGGTCCTCGCACGTCATGCCCAAAGAGCAACTCAAAGGGGGAAAACCCAGTAGAAGTTTGGGGAATCTCTCGATAGGCAAACAAAAGGTATGGGAGCCACTGATCCCAATCAGACCTTTATTCATTGATGAACTTACGAAGCATGTTTTTAAGGGTCTGGTTAAATCTCTCTGTAAGGCCATCAGTTTGTGGATGATATGGCGTTGTTCTCAGCCTACTAATACCAATCAGCTTGTACACATCCTTGAGCAACTTGGACATGAAATTGGTCCCTTGATCTGTCAATATTTCTTTAGGGAACCCAACTCGTGCAAAAAACTGAACCAGGCAAAATGCAACAGTCTTGGCTTTAACAGACTTCAACGGAAACACTTCTGGATATTTTGTGGCATAATCAGTAATAACCAACATAAATCGGTTACCTGATTTGCTTTTCTCCACTGGGCCCACAACGTCCATCCCCAAACGTTCAAATGGTGTCATTATGATGAGAAGAGGCTGTAGGGGAGCTCTTGCTGCGAATCGGGCTGATGTTTTTTGACACTGAGGGCAACTCCTGCAAAAACTGGCAACATCTCTGTACAATCCCGGCCAGTAGAAATACTGTTGGATACGGGCTAAGGTCTTATTTTTCCCTAGGTGGCCAGCCCAAGGAATTGAATGGCCCAAAGATAAAACAGTTTCTCTGGCTGCTCTAGGTACCACAAGCTGTTTCAGTTCTCCATGTTGTCTATAAAGGATGCCATTTTGCAAACAGAATTCCTTTGCAGTCCCACCTTCTTCAGCTCCCTTAATAAGGTCAGCCAAGCCTGCATCCTGATGCTGCAGCTCAAGAATGTTGTCAGGAATTTCAAATCTTAGCTGTACCTCAGGTTCAGGTAACAGAGTGGACACTGTTGTGTTTTTAAATTTGTCCCGTTTGCGCTGCCTACGAGACTTTTGTTCTCTAGTTGGGCCAGCTTCAATCTCAGCCCCAAAAAATGGTAAAGCTCTTAAACTGCGATCATCTTCCCTTGGAGCTTTCAACTGAGACCGTGTTATTGCCACATTGCACATTTTAGGATCGTTAATCAAGTCAGTGAGAACTGGTAAATCATTCCCCAAGACAACAGGAAATGGTAATCTGTCCATGACACCCACATTTAATAGGTACACATGTCCTTGCACTTTCATATAGACGTCCGCTGTTGGATATTGTTTTTCATCACCATGCACACAGCAGATTGGTATTGTTTCAGAAGTGCAGATGTGAGCTGGTGAGACGTACCTGCGATGAACCAGTGACTGGGTGCTTCCTGTGTCAATCAGAGCCTTAACTTTCTGTCCATCTATCTCCACTGTGGTCTCCACCAACAGCTGGTTCATTGGGTTTGGGGCATGGTTCCCTCTGGGCACAAAATACATCTGGGAGAGTTTAGCTGGATTTTGTGGACACACCGGTTTTGTGTGGCCTTCTTTCCCACACAAATAACAGACAGGTTTCCGCCCCAGATTTTTTGTTTGACTGGGAAAATATTTCTCCCTTCCACATGGCTTACCAACATTCTCTGTCGGACTGGTGTTACCTGGCGCAGGGGTATAATCCTTTTTCATAGCCTTATAAGCCCATGATTGGTTCCTTCGACGGGCTGCCACAAACGCATCTGCCAAAGAAACTGCCTCTGCTGCGTCCCTTGGATTACGCTCCTTGATCCAAACTTGGAGTTCTGGCGATAGCATTCGGAAATACTGTTCAAGGATTATTGTTTCATTAATTTCATCAATGGTCTTACCTCTGGGTCTGACCCATCTCCCATAGAGCTCCTTTAGTCTCACAAAGAGTTCTCTGGGGGACTCATTTGGTTCAACTTGAAGAGAACGGAACCTCAGACGATAAGTCTCACTGCTTATTTCATATTTCTGCAAAATAGCAGCTTTAACATGATCATAGTCCATTGATGCATCCACATCCATATGTACATAAGCACTTCTGGCTTTACCCGTCAATAGTGGAATCAAATGGAATGCCCAGTCAGATCTCGGCCATCTACATGCACATGCTATTCTTTCAAAAGTTATAAGAAAATGCTCAATGTCATCCTCTTCACTTAGCTTTTGCAATCTTGGTTCTTTATCGGAAGGATGAACAGAAACTGAGTCACCTGATTTTGAACAGCGTGGTGCAGGCTCCGGTTCCACCTCATCCCAATCAGCATACTCATGAGGCCTCTCATGGTCTGCAGGCCCCAAACCTGCAGAGAAGCGGGCGTGGTCTTGCTCTCCAGGTAGCAAGCCAGCAGAGGTCTGGGCCTGAAACTCTTGCTGAAACAGACTGAACTGGTGTTGAAGATCTTTAAATCTTTGATCCTGGCGTACAATCACCTTCTCCCACTGTACCTCATGGGCTTCCTGTCGTCCAATGTGAGCTTGAAGGATGCCAGCCAGGTCTGATATTTTTGGCTCTCTGCCATGAACTTCCTCTTCAGCAGAAGCTCCACAGCCCTCACTCCCATCCTCTGTCTGTGCTTCTCTCTCTAAAGGGGCTGACTTGATTTTACCAGATTTGGTTCCCTTCATTGTAGATTCGTCAGGATAAAAGAAGAGAAAAAAAAATTGGGAGAATCTATTTACCAATGTCCTTTAACTGGAAGATCCCACCTCTGCCACCAACTGTCAGGGACCGAGCAGTAAAACTCCTCCATAGCTCTGGTTTCAGAGGGAGAGAGAGAGAAAAGGTGCCCACGGGGAGGACTGGTACCTGGTTGTAGCCTGATCTCCATGTCATATGGGCGGTGAGGCAGCAGTGTGGTGGCGCGTCGCTTATCGAAGACTGCAGCCAGGTCTCAATAGGGTAGTGGCGGATTGGGCGGTAGAGGACCAAGACCACCAGCCGGGCGGTCTGCCATGGACGGAGGAGGAGAGAGGTGGGCCTGGCACTGGGTCCCCCAGCCTAAAAGGCGGTTCTGGGACCAGGGAATCTGGGGGTCGTGGAGACGGAGCCAGGGGAACCCCAAGATTAGAGGAGAGGAGGGAGCAGAGATGATGAGAAAGTGGAGGGTTTCCCAGTGGCCTTGGAGGACCATCTGGAGAGACTGGGTTCGGTCTTGGACAGGATAGGGCTGGGGAGGTCTGCCGTCCACCGAGGTCACCGGAACAACTCATTCCAGGGGAGTCAGGGGGATCCGTAGGCGTTTAGCCAGATCCACATCCATGAAGTTGTCGGCGGCCCCCGAGTCCACCAGAGCATGTACCTGATGTGAGGTCTCATCGTGTAGGAGGGTGACAGGAAGGAGGAGTCAGTGGGAAGAGGTAGAGGCAGAGGGTGACCCGGGCTGAGCTACCCCGATACTCAGTGGGTTCCTCCGTTTCCCGGCCGTAATGGGCAGTCCAGGCGCCGGTGGTCGGGAGAGCCACAATAGGCACAGAGACCCTCGCACCACCGTCGCTGTCTCTCCTCCGGGGGAAGGTGGCCTAGCTGCATAGACTCCTCAGTAGAAGTGGGTCTGGAAGCTGGAGTTGGTGAACGAGGAAGAGGTCCGTGCACTCTGAGTGGGCGAGTGGATGATCTGGCTCGAACCAGAACCTGCTGGTCGATGCACAAAGCCAGGTCGGCAACCTCATCCAGGGTCTGGGGTAGTTCTCTTCCCACCATCTCGTCTCGGATGTAGGGCGCCAACCCCTCCAAAAAAACAGCTCGAAGGGCAGAGTCATCCCACTGTAGTTTGGCCGCGATGGTGCAAAACTCTGACGCATAGGCGCACACAGAGCGTTCACGTTGGCGGAGCTTTAAGAGACGTGCTTCAGCCCCCACTTCGCTACTGGGTGGAACGAAGGTCTTCCTGAGGGCGGCCACAAAAGCAGCATAGTCATTGCAGGTAGGGGATTTAGAATTATAAAGAGCAGCGGCCCACTCCTGAGCGCGTCCAGAAAGCAGGGAGGTGAGGTGCGCAACCCGAGAGCGGGCAGTGGGGAAGCGTCCCGGTTGGCACTCGAATTGCATATCGAGGGAGGTGAGCAGACCATCTGGGCTCCCAACCTCTCCATTCCACCTCTCCGGTAGGCTGAACTGCGGCTCCTCCTTAGGTGGAGCGAGGGCTTGCTGCCGGAGAGCATTGAGGGATGTAGTCAACTGAAGGGTGAGGTCGGTCAGGGAGTTCACCTTGGTGTTGAGCCGATCGACCAAGGCGTGGAGCTGAACTATCTCCTTCTTCATTTGCTCAAACTCCGCTGGGTTAACGGACTCAGTCATCCTGTCAGACTGGTCGGCTGGATACGGGAGTTGAGCTTGTAGAGAGCGTTGTCTCACAGACGCGGAAGTGATAGCGTTGGTGAAACGCCGGCTCTCGGTTTAATCTAGGAATCCCCGAGCGTTCGAGCGTCAATGAAGTGACACGGAACCACACACACACTTACAACCACAATCCCTACGCACACGCACATCAAAAGTGAATGATTCTACATTTTATATATCCATAAGGGTTGTAACTCTAATACACAGTGTTAATTGTACAATTGTTTGTGTCCTGAGCAGTTTATAAATTTAATTTTGAAAAATATCATCTTTAGAACCTCACAACTTCATCACAGACACAAGTGTGTGGACCCCCTGCAATCTTGTGGAGAACCCATTAGGGTGCCAGGTACCCAGGGTTGGGAAACACTGCTATATATGGTTTAATGGAAATAGAAGCCGTTTACTGTTTGCCCCTCTACTCATTTATTTGGTAGTACCTATGTAAAAAAAGATCCATTCCATCGGTATGTGACATGAGAAGATCTAAACACGTGTACTGATAATACCAATGATGTAAATTTTAACTGATCATTTGTAGTAAAGATTAACAGTTATGGCATGAAATTGATCACAAATATTGTAATGAAGTGCTCTGTAACAAAGGATATGTGGATGCATTTCTTTGTCCTTGTTAGATTCAACGTGGAAGTTGTTCAACATGGTTTCACACGCTCTGCCTTGGAATGACTGCCTTCCAGATGCCAAGCAAAAAGACACCTTGGTGTTGTGACATGTGCAAACAGCAGCATGTAAACAACATGTAGGTGTTTGGTTGGAAGTGTGAACATGGAGTTGTACTGGACAAGACAGCACAGCTTCAAATTTATGAGCCGAGGACTTGATTGTCCTTTGTTTACATAAGAATGATGATGCACATTAAGGAAAGCAGCGCAAACGTTTCTTTCATATGCAAAGTACTTGTATTTTGGAATGGATAATTTATTATTTACAATTAGTGTCATTGTTCTCTATGTCACTTTTTTACTCATATCTGTCAAGTACTTGTATGTGTGTGAGGGAGGCCTATATGCGGGTCTTTGTTTTGTAAGTCTTAACACTGAGGTGTACTCTACACCACAGCATGACTGAAATGTTGTGAGACTATTACTTTACTCTGTCTACATCATCTGTTTACATAAGCGTGATGATGGATACACTGACTGTCCCACAAACTAGGTACAGGTCTAGAGGTGATCGGGCTTTCTCGGTCTTGGCTCCTTCTCTCTGGAATGAGCTTCCACTTGATATTAAACTGTCACCGTTGCTGCATGTTTTTAAGAGTCGTTCGAAAACTCATTTTTATCGTTTAGCTTTTATGTGACTTGTATGCTTTTATGCTCCCTGTTTACATTTTGTATGGTGCTTTTATGTCTGTATGTTGTTTTTATCTCTTTTTTATTCTATCTGTGTTTTTACTGTATTTTATGTTCAGCGCCTTGGGCTCCTGCAAAGGCAGTGGAAGGTGCTGTACAAATAAAGATTGATTGATGATGCACATTATGGAAAACAGTTTTCACTTTTGATTCATAAGCAACGTATTACTATTTTGGGAGAGTTGAGTTTGTATTTTAAATCTTTTTCATTGCTCAGTCAACTATTTGTGTGTGTGTGTGTGTGTGTGTGTGTGTGTGTGTGTGTGTGTGTGTGTGTGTGTGTGTGTGTGTGTGTGTGTGTGTGTGTGTGTGTGTGTGTGTGTGTGTGTGTGTGTGTGTGTGTGTGTGTGTGTGTGTGTGTAGTACATTTTAGTGTATGGTGCCTTTTCAGTTGACATATTTGATTTGTGATTTGTTTTTGGAGAAGCAGAGATGAGCAGGTGCATTGTTTTGATCAAATTATTTAACCTCGTAAAAACGTTCATATGCAAATGACCAAGTGTTAATGATCCAAAAATAAAAACTTTGACTGTTACATTTTGAAAGTATTGATAAAGAGTACTAGGAAATTGGTTATCAGCAGGGGCCATTTGTGTGTCACTACAGTTTACAGTAAAATAAATGAAAAATCAGAGATGTATTTTTTTCACAAACGTGCTTGTTGGAGTATGTAGAGCCGGTTACTGTTGACCAGCAGGCATGATTTTGTGACAACAACTTTTACAGTGTAGGAGCTACAAACATTTCAATGATTTAAAAATTCAACAAAAATCAGACAAGTATGTTTTCTAAAAAGTAAATGCTGTAAATGCACAGTTAGAGATTATTTTTTAAATATTCTGCAGAAAAAATACTGAGGTCCAGACCTCAATGTCCTCATTGGTAGATATGGCCATGGTGGTGTCTAGTAGTGGGTAAATGTTTTGTTTTTACTCACGCAGCTCTACACAGATTTCCATGGGATCAGAAATCAAAACCTGCAACACTCCTTTTCTTGACTGGACCTGTAGGGTACAGGGTCCTAACAGCCCGTACCCTCTGGGGGGTACTTCAGGAGTATGGGGTACCAGGCCCTCTGATACGGGCTGTTAGGACCCTGTACGACTGGTGTCAGAGCTCGGTCCGCATTGCCGGCAGTTAGTCGAGCTCATTTCTGGTGAGAGTTGGCTGCCCTGATGCAACTGGGTTTGTACTAGGGATGTGACAAAATATCGTTTGGCGAAAACTCGCGATACAAAATGTGACGAAATGCATCGAGGTAAAAAAATATGGACCACGAAATTAGGCTAGGCGGCACTGCTGCATGATTTGTGTAGTAGTAGGGCAGGCCTACAGTCTATGGTGACAGGCTGATAGCACCATCTCTGCTGATAAAGCAGGGTAAAACTAAACAAAATAAAATAAATAAAAAAAAAACATCCGGGGAACGGCGCAGTGCGTCGTGACGTTAAGTCACAGCGCATGTTGTAACAACAACACTGCAGGCTACAGCGAGCGAACAAATATTAGCATTAGCACCAAGTTGGTGCCACCAACTGCCTTGCCCCGAAAAACCACAACAATGGAGTCAAATGAGGTCAAAATTGAGGATGCTCCTCCTGGATACAGGTCATCTGTCTGGCAGTATTTTGGCTTTCCGGTTAAAAAAGACAATAACGGCAACAGAGTGACGGAAAAGACCAAGACTGTGTGTAAGCTATGCTATGCTGTCATTCCGTACACCACCTCCAACACAACAAACATGAACCACCACCTTCAACGTTACCATAAAAATGTGAAGACGGCCTTGGCGAAAACAAGCCTACCGAAAGGACAGCTGACCATGAAACAAGCACTGACACCAACTCTACCTCCGTCAAGTCCACGTGCAAAGCAGATAACCCGGCTCATTGGTGAGTTCATAGCGGACTACATGGCTCCATTTAACATAGAAGCGAACAGAAAATTCATCCAAATGTTCAAGGTGCTGGAGCCCAAGTTTAAGATGCCATGCCGGGGACATTTTTCAGAGAAGGTAATCCCGGGAATTTACAATGAAACGAAACAAAGCGTGAAAGAGTGTCTAAAAAATGCCGACCGCGTCGCTCTGACCACCGACAGCTGGACCTCGCGTGCAACACAGAGTTATGTCACCATTACGGCACAAGTCATCATTGAAAAATGGGAGAGTAAAAGCTTTGTGTTGCAAACTCGTGAGCTAAGTGAAAGTCATACTGGTGTTAACATAGCTCAAGTGTTGAGAAATTCACTGAGTGAGTGGGAGCTAACAAGGCCACACACAACCATTGCTTGTGTCACAGACAACGCGAGCAACATGGACATTGCTGTGAGAGAGAGCGGTCTCCACCCTCACATCAAGTGCTTGGCGCATGTTGTGAATCTGGCCAGTAAGAGAGGCTTGGCTGTATCCCGCGTTGCGCGCCTTCTTGGTCGTGTGCGAAGAATAACTACATTTTTTCACAAGAGCACCACGGCCACCGCAGTCCTGACCAACAAGCAAACCCAGTTGGAACTGCCTCGGCATAAACTCATCACCGATGTCCAGACCAGGTGGAACAGCACGTAGGAAATGCTGGCGCGCTACCTGGAGCAGCAAGCAGCTGTCTCAGCAGCGTTGAGCTGCCCAGAAATCCGAAGGAATGCGAGAGAAATCGACACTCTGGATCACACTGATATATCAGATGTAGAAGACATAGTGAAACTGCTGAAGCCACTGAAGACAGCAGCAACTGTTGTCTGTGATGAAAAAGAGCCCACTGTTTCACTGATAATGCCACTGAAGTACATGATCGAGCAAAGCATGTCACCAAACGAAAATGACACACAGACCATCGCCAACATGAAATCTTACTCGACATCTCGGACCGATGCACCGGGGACTGTAATGATGTGCTGCAGGAGTGCACAGCGCTTGACCCACGATTCAGAAGCCTGTCCCATCTGAATGATGAACAACGTGAGTGCATCTATGCCCGAATATGTGAAAAAGCTTCAGCACTTCATGAGCAGCGCAACCAGGTAGGCTAACTTTTATTGGGGAAAAAGAGGTTTCCTGCTGCATGTGTGTAACTGTATGTATGTGCAGGCCAGAGTCTGAAAACTTATTTCTCATGTTTTTTTATTAGTCCATCAGAGAGAGAGTGAATGAGAGTGAAGGACAGAAATGTTTAACTAGTTTTTCTATTTTATTTATTTTCAGACCAGTTACACTGATGAAAGAACCACTAGGGCCAGTGCTTCAACATCAGAGGCAGCAGCAGAGCAGGCCAGGGTCATGGTTGAGGCAGCACAGGGAGCAGAGCAGAGCCAGGAAGAGCCAGTAGAAGGAGAAAGGCAGATGCAGGATGCAACACAGCCTCCCCCACCAAAGAAGACAGCGTTGGAAGATCTCCTTGGGAGCTCCTACACTACTGTTGAGACAGTGCAGACCAGCAGAGGGATTGAAATGGAGATACTCTCCTACAGGAGTGGGATTCCCATCCCACTCAACAGAAGTCCACTTGAGTGGTGGAAAGTTAATGCTTATGCTTACCCCATATTTGCCTCCCTTGCCAAAGCCTACCTTTGCATTCCTGCTACATCAGTGCCCAGTGAGCGTCTTTTCCACAGCAGGAGACATTGTGTCTGCTCAGAGATCACTGATTACACCAGAACATGTTGATATGTTAGTTTTTTTGAAGAAGAACCAGTCCTGAGATAAGATAACCAAGGCCTACAGCAGCACTAAGGGTGTTCCTGTTTGTGTTTGGCCTGTTAGGCCTTGTGTTTCCCTGTGTGCAACTGGAAAATAAATAAACAAGTTGTTATTATACAGTAATATTTTTTTCCTTTTTTTTCTTATCTGATATCGTATCGTGACGTATCGTTTCGTGCCTCAGACATATCGAGGTGCATCGTATCGTGAGTTTAGGTAGATCGTCCCATTCCTAGTTTGTACTGTATTGTATAATAAATAATTTTATATTTGACGTGTTTGATTAGAAACTATAAATGTTTACTAAATATATTTGTATATGTCATAACCTGCCTTCATTTTATTTCTTAAGAGTAAAATCCCTCTACTGTGGATTTAGTTCTGTGTTATAATCCAACCCCTCCTCTTTAATCCGGGCTTGGGACCGGCAGAAGTGACCCAAAAGGGAAACTCTGGCAGAGTTAGTTGGAATTTTTTTTTTTTTTTTTTTTTTTGGTGCTGGACGAGAAGCTCGTCCATTTGCCCTTTTCTGTCTGCTGTTATCTTTTTAACGCGTAACACATTCAGGTGTTACACCTCTGAGCCAGAATCTTCTCCAGAACAGAGTGAATGCTGCCCAGAAACAAGCTGTTTCCTCTCTTACTGAAATGCACTCTGTCTGGGAGAAAAAGGGTGTTGTTGAAGAACCTGAGCTCAGGATGCTCGATGACCAGGCCCCCAAAGCTCCTAACGGCCTTCCTCAGTAAAGAATTAACCTGTTTTCTGTTGCTGTTAATTCTTCCTGGTCGCCCGTATCGCCACGACTGCCGTTCGTTGATGGCGGAAAAGGCTATTCTCATTTCCGGAAAGTCCTTATGGAGGTGGGACAAATCCTTTTGGATCTGAGAAGCCAGTTCCACCGGGGAAACGAGACCCAGATCGTTTCCTCCGGCGTGGACGACCAGAATATCTGGAGGACCGTGTGTGGGAGCCTCGGAGTAAAACCTGGGAAGGACACCGCCCCAGTGCATGCCTCCTTTGCCAAACCATTGGACCTTAGCTCTGAGTCCAAAGTTTGTCCCAAACTGCCGCTGAGCCGCCTCTTCACCCCGTCTGATGTAACTGGATCCAATAATCCAGATTACTGGAGTTCGAGGCTGCTCAGACTTGATGGTAGATGCAGTTTTTGGGGGTTCGGAGACACTTTTGGGTCCTGAATCCGTCCCTTTCCTACGACCTTTGAGGCGGATCATAGTGGGACGTTTCTGCTGAGGTGTGCCTTCTGACAGCCGCAGCCTTTTAGCAGCGCTGGGGAAGTCAGAGTTCTCGTGATCTACGTCACTCAAACGCTTTCTTTTCCCCAACAGCTGAATGCGAGGAGTATCCTGGAGTTGGACAGAGGACGTCTGTCTTTTCTCCACTAAGGAAATTCCTCGGTACCTTGCCAGCGTTTTATATCTTTGGTCTTGTCGATTAGCCTGTAAAACAGAGGAGTTTTTGCTGGAGATGGATGTTAAACCTCCACTGGTGTCCACAGACACGGCTGTCTTGAAAAGGACACTTGGTTCCTCAAAGGGCTGAATCTGACGAGACTTGTCAGGTTTTGATGCAGACAGACACAGGTTTTGTGTTTCTGCGAAGCTAGTTCCTCTGTAGCTAGCCAGAAGTTCATATCTGCGTCGTTTGTGAAGCGACTGTAGCTCAGAGGACCTTAGCCCTGACTGGAAAGCTGGTTGGCTGTTTGACAGAACAAAGACCATTTTGCACTCTAGGATTTCCGAGCAGTGAATAATTTAGCTATAAATATTCACCAAATGCACCAGATTTCTCTGAAGGAAGCTGTTAAAAGATGTTGTTTACACAAAACCAACAAGTTTTCTGAGAGCAACAATCCGTCCAACCACCTTCTTCAAAGCAAGTCTGATACTGACTGACCACTGACTGCAGACCTTTATGTATATGTCCATGCTGCCAGCGTCAGTCATAAAGGCTTTGTGACGTCATCACGCCACCTGCGCTTCCGTGCGTGCAGACCATTACAATTGTACTGCTGCGCATGCGTGAACGCTGTGGCCGTCTTGTGTGTCGGGTTTCTGTCTCCAGAGGGTCCGGTCCGGTCCAGTTGGGACAGAAAGAACGTTTAGCTGCTTCTGCAGGTTCTAATGAAACACTTTTAAACACTAAAGACTAGAAATGTCAGTCCTACCTGTAAATACGAGCTCAATGAAGCACGTAAAAGTAAATACGTGAACTTTGCGCACATGCAGCAAAAACAGTAGAGGGAGAACAGCAGTTAACGTAGCACACGGCAGGTCTCCATGGCAACAAGGGCTTGCTTCCACGTTACGTAAAAGGGGTGGACAATGGTTTCTGGCGCTGAATCCAGGAAGTAGAGAAAACAAGACTGACCAAACAGAAAAACTGTGATTAGAAAATATCAGGAACATGAAATCAGGCAGATGAAGTCAGTTGTCTTAACCACGGTGTTTCAGGTAAATGTAAACCGTCTGTTGGACCAATGTCGCCCTCCTGTGCCTGTTTGCTGGTACTGCACCTAAAATATTGACATTATTCTAATGGTTCTGAAAGAAAATGAAACAACTGTAATAAAACCAGAAAATACACCCATGCACCTAACATCTTCATCACGCTGTTGTAAAAACCATCTCTGACATTTCCTCTCCCTGGCTCGCACTGGTCAGCGAGGCGCTGTCTGCATTTTCACTGCTCATTAATGGCGCCCAGTCAGACGCAAGCACGTGCAGCATGGAACAAGACATGTGTGTTAAAATGTATTTGTACAGGATTTAAAAAGCTGACATTGCTTCACAATAAATCTTAAGGCGCCATATATTAAATTGAGGACATAAAAGCAAAAATAAAATAGATAAAACAAAAAGTCATACAGCCAAAATCTAGTTAAAACCATGATACATAAATCAGCTGCTGTTAAAAACAACATAGAGATGATTTTATTACCGGATGTAGTATGTTTGTGTCCCTGCTGCATAGTTCTGGATACCCAGTTTTGTTATTGGTTGTTTTTAGTGGTTGAAGGTTACTATAATAGCTTACTGCCTTTGTGTGTTTACCTCTAATCTTATTAATTTTCCTTTTTCTTTTCTGTAAGTGTTTGTGCTGCTCTAGCAAATGGATTTCCCCACTGACATTACTGTTCTATTCTATTCATCCACCTGGGACCAGTGCTCTAAAACATCTCCTGTTGTGTGAAAAACGGGTGTGGGAGTTTCTACACCAGCCCACGACTAGAAGATCTTAGACTGTCCCCGTGTCCCCGTGATGGACTGACTGATGGAGTTCTGTAGCAGCTCCCTGAGACCACACTGAGAAATAAGCATGGGAGAGAGATAGTGGGTGGGTGGGGCTTATTTTGATTGAATTTATTATTTATTCATTTTATTTATTTATTTACTTACTTTTTAATCTTCTGAGTCTTCTGAGTGACGTCAGCGTGACGCGTAACTTCATGTTTTGCTGCACATCTCGACATGTCATGGCAACATAATTGGGGTGGCTCGCTCTTGGTCTCTCAGTCTAAGTTGAATTACTGAAAAAGGTGGACTTTTACACAATATTTACATTTTTCCAGTTTCACTTGCATGTCCTCCATCAGATTTCTAGATGACCTGGTGTGACTTTTCCAAAGTGATGATTTGTGCTGGTTATTGTTATAAAATTTAACCTCACGGTTATTGTGACCAAAATTATCACGGTTTTCGGTATTATCGCGGTATTTTTTTAAACGTGTTACATTTTCAGACAACTAAATAATACCTGTATACCAGGAATTTATTGTCCTCAGTTTGTGTCTAAGTTTTGCCTAAAGTTTGTCATTTTGTAATTATGTTGTTTATTCCTTTACATTTTCCCCCTTTAGACTTTAAAATACCAATATTTGCCCATAACTTCTTAATGTTTGTCTGTTTGATGTCATCATTTTAAAAATATTAGATCAGATGATACTCAGGCCCTGTCCACACGTAGCCGGGGATCTGCCAAAACGTAGATATTTTTCTACGTTTTGGCCTGTCATCCACACGAAAACGGATCTTTTTAAAAACTCCGGCCAAAGTGAAGATCTGCGTTTTCTCCGTTTTGGGTGTCTGCGTGTGGACAGACAAAACCGGAGTTTTAAGGTCCGCAACGTCACTTTCCATGACAAAAAAATGCTGACATCACGTGTGCGACCTGTGTTTACACTAGCCGACAGCATGGATGCCCTCAGAGCTGCGCTCGCTTTCTCAATCGTCCAAGCGCTTTTTGCTTGTTTGTTTTTGCAAGCGGAATTACTGCTGCTTGCGGAAGACCACAGACGAAGGACGAGGTTAAGAACGGGGGAAGTACTGCCGCCTACAGGTCTGGCATGTCCTTAACAACGTATTTATCCGGGTACGTGTGGACAGAGTTTTTTTAAAACGAGGTGGTGTGGACGCAAGTTTTTGGAGGGGCGGATATTCGTTTTAAAAAGACCCGGCTACGTGTGGACTAGGCCTCAGTACGCCTTCTAATCAGATACCTTTTTACCCTTACTGTCATGAGCTGGGGTGAGTACTCTCTTCCTCTTAACCATCTGTGAGTCTCTTGCCAGGAGAGGGAGTGGCCCAGCTGTTCCTGATCAGCGGGGTGTTTTCCTATTTAAGGTGGATGGAGGACACAATTCGACGCCGGAAGATTGCCTCAGCGTGGTAGTAGCCAGCCACTCGAGTTATCTCTAGTATTTCTTGGATTAATGTTATTCGTAGTGTTTAGCTCTAGTATTTTTGGATGTTGACCTTTCTTGCTTCGCCTGGAACTGATTTGGATTTTTACCCTTCGTCAGGATTTCTGTCGGGCTCTTTAGATACTTACCTCTACTCCAGGATTTGGATTTTCAGCACGCGGACCATATCACCAACCTCCATAACCCACCTCTCATCTCAACCCAGTGCCCCATCCACCAGGACGCCCCGCTTCTCTCCACCTATGCTCCCTCTCCTGCGCTTCCCCCCGGCTCTCTACCTCTCCCTCCTCCAGCCAACATCTACACGCCCCACAGGATGTTCTGCTGAACACCTCTGCCTAGACCCCTGCACGGACCTAAAATCTGAGCCCCAGCCCGACCCGGCCCGAAAAGGTTTTCAGGATTGTCTGGCCCGACCCGAGCCTGACTTTTTTTAACCAACTAAATGAAAACAAAGTGCGTCAATCCTGACCAATGTGTTAAAAGACGAGCAGGATCCGATCAATTTGTTTTTCCCTCGTTTACCGTCACAGAGATAACGGCGCACTGGCTCTGGTGGTAATCAAGTTAAATTTGATCTCTTTCCAACAATTTTCACAAGCAAACAAAACAGTCTAAAGCAGGGCTTGTGTCGACCGGATAGTTACCGTGTTTGGCCGTTTATTTTGACAGAGAAAGAATAGAAAGAATTATCCCGACGCATGCAGACAAACTGACATTTTATTCGTTACACACATCGCAGATGTAGCTAAATCACCCAAGAAAAGATTCCCATCTGAACATCTGAGCTGCTCAGCGCATATGTGCACAGCGAGCTGAAGTTGTGGAGAGGGGCTTGGAGCGCATCGCAGAACCAGAGCGCATGCGGGAAGGTTCCTCCCACTGAAGCGAGTGTTTTCCAAACCCTGTCTCTCAGAGAGACTTGTCCCTTAGAAAATGTTCCCTGATTATGAAACTTTGGCTGAATAGTGCTTGTTCCTGTCTCCAATGTGCGACACATCCAGGAGGAGAATCCCAGAATCTCTTCAGCCCAGGAAGCGCCTATGATTACGCACAAGCGTGACCCGTCAACCCGGTCTCACAGTAAGACCGGGTTGGACCTGTTCAGGTTTACGCAGACAATCTTTACATAGAATTGACTTACAGATATAAAATTAATTCAGTAAAATATAAAACATTTTATTTAAATATCCATTCATTATTTTACAAGCACAGAGAGCCGCATCAGAAGGATGGGAGAGCCGCGGGTTGTGACATGTTTTCTCCAGGACCAGAGAGGACGCAAACTCAATACATCTCTTTTATTGTGAGGTAATAGGAGCGATTTGTGGCAGCGGCAGCACGAGTGGCACTTGCAGTGGCAGCTCTGACTCTTCCGGGTGGTGCCACGGCTTTTAGTGGCACCTGCCACTGCTGCCATGGCTGCTGCCACAGCTGCCACGGCCCATGCCACTGCTGCCAAGACACTTCCAGGTGGTGCCACGGCTTTTAGTGGCACTAGCCACGTCTCCTGCCTCTAAAAGTCGTGGCACCACCTGGAAGTGGTGCCACGACTTTTAGTGGCACCTGCCACTGCTGCCACGGTACCTGCGGCTGCCATAGGCTGTAGTGACCTCAGTAATTGCAGCTCTTATTGCATCATCGGCCTCATCATGCCAACGTTTTTATTTTTTACTTTATTAACAAAATCAAAACAAACAAGGCTGTCACCGAAAATATTTGAAATATTTCAAGCGGTTTACAAATGCATTTCCCAGTCACTCCAGGCATATACAGTGTAATGCAATCAGAAGCATTAATGCATTTATTTTTTCCATCATTTTTATTGCTCCCACAGACGAATCTGTGACAGCTCTAGTGGAAGATCCACAGACACTTCCGGGTTGAGGACCGGCGGGTCACCGGCCTCCAGTACGGAGTCAGGAAGCAGGGGATTACCAGAGGCAGATGGAGAGCGCCAGAGCAGTTCTCAATTTCTGAAATAATTTATGACAACTGCTACCAATGTGGATTGTGGAATAAAAAGAGATAAACTGTAAGTTTTCTCAATATTGTCATTGCAATCGCAGCAGATAACGCCATCTGCCGGCTTAAAATGGTTCTACAGGATAAGGTGTAAATTGGCCATGGTAAAATTTATAAATAATGTGTTATTGACAAGAACGTACATTGGAAGTTATACAGAACTAAAGAATTTAATGACTTTCTCTCCAACCTCCCAATTAATTTTATAATTTTATTGTTCATTTATTATATTTATTACTTCCTGTTCCAGACTGAAACAATCATCCAGCATTTGGAAAGAGTCCTGTCACTTTCAGGAACTACATCTGTGGATCCTCATTTCATAACAGATGTTATTCTGCCCGAGGTATGTTTATATGACACTTATAAATATAAAAAAACACAACTTACTAGTATTTGTAATGTTTTGTAACACAAGCAGGAAGAAGTTGGATGCTAAAATTACATTTTCACCAACAGAAAATAGTGCCTTCACAATAATAATGTGGTCAAAGATCTGCATAATGTAGATTCTAACTTTTTCCAAATTAATTTGATGTAAAATTGTTTTATAGGCTCTGATTCAGTGGGTGCAGACTACAAATGTCATCTGCCGTTTTCAAGCAGAAGACTTGCTTATGAAGACCAAGCCATTCATTGACAATGAAGGGTATAGTAACATTTGGGTGCTGACTCCTGTTAGGAGCATGTATAATAAGCTGTAATTTTGAAACGCCATGATTTCTCTGACCTCACAGAAAAGCAGAACTGGCCATTAATGATGACACTCCAAAGGTAAAGCACACATAACAAGTATAGTATATAGTACATATGTATATATTTACAGTGAGGGCGGAGGGTGTTTGATGTCCCGGGAATTTTGCAACTTCTACTTCGAAATCAAAGAGGGGTTTTCAGCATACATGCATAAACATTGCATGTATATATATAAATATGTGTGTGTGTGTGTGTGTGTGTGTGTGTGTCTGTCATTTTCACAGGAAAGCGGTATTTTGGCAGACACGCTGGCAGCAGCCGAGTGGGTAAAGGGAACACTGTTCGAGGGAATGGTTAAAGTGCCATCCGTTCTGTCCATGGATGAGGAAGAACAGCAGGAAGTCCTTGAGGCAGTTCAAAGCTGGAACGAGGACCATGATTATGACTCTCCAGCAGAACATTTGACTTTTGCTTTTGAAAATAAAAATGACTATGACAAGTTCTGTTCCTTTATCATAGATGAGAAGAACCTCAAAGTTTTCTCCAGATTTGAGGTACAAGACTAAACAGCATAGGTCTTGGTTTTAATAAAGTTTTATTGTGTTCTAAGTCTTCTTTATTGGAGTCCCTTCACATTACAGAGAGTGATAAATCTATATACACAATACAAAACTTTATTGTTGTAAAATCACAATATCTATTAACAATAAACTACATTCCCAAATCTGTTGTAGTGACAAACAGCCTTTTCACTTCCAAGTTGTTTAAAATGTACTGCAATAACCATTTTAAGCCGGCAGATGGCGTTATCTGCTGCGATTGCAATGACAGTATTGAGAAAACTAACAGTTTATCTCTTTTTATTCCACAATCCACATTGGTAGCAGTTGTCATAAATTATTTCAGAAATTGAGAACTGCTCTGGAAGCTCTTCATCTGCCTCTGGTGCTCCCCTGCTTCCTGACTCCGTACCGGAGGCCGGTGACCCGCCGGTCTTCAACCCGGAAGTGTCTGTGGATCTTCCACTAGAGCTGTCACGGATTCGTCTGTGGGAGCAATAAAAATGATGGAAAAAATAAATGCATTAACGCTTCTGATTGCATTACACTGTATATGCATGGAGTGACTGGGAAATGCATTTGTAAACCGCTTGAAATATTTCAAATATTTTTGGTGACAGCCTTGTTTGTTTTGATTTTGTTAATAAAGTAAAAAATAAAAACGTTGGCATGATGAGGCCGATGATGCAATAAGTGCTGCAATTACTGAGGTCACTACAGCCTGTGGCAGCTGCAGGTACTGTGGCAGCAGTGGCAGGTGCCACTAAAAGTCGTGGCACCACCACTTCCGGGTGGTGCCACGACTTTTAGAGGCAGGGGGCGTGGCTAGTGCCACTAAAAGCCGTGGCACCACCCGGAAGTGTCTTGGCAGCAGTGGCATGGGCTGTGGCAGCAGTGACAGCGGCCATGGCAGCAGTGGCAGGTGCCACTAAAAGCCGTGGCACCACCCGGAAGTGTCTTGGCAGCAGTGGCATGGGCCGTGGCAGCTGTGGCAGCAGTGACAGCGGCCATGGCAGCAGTGGCAGGTGCCACTAAAAGCCGTGGCACCACCCGGAAGAGTCAGAGCTGCCAACGCAAGTGCCACTCGCGCTGCCGCTGCCACAAATTGCGCTCGGTCCAGCTGCGTAATTTCTCCGAGTTTTGCGGTTGCGGGCGGGAGTAGATATGCACACTACGGGTGCGGGCGGGAGTAGATATGCACACTACGGGTGCGGGCGGGAGTAGATATGCACACTACGGGTGCGGGCGGGAGTTTAATGCAGGGGCGGCATTAGGCCTGGCTACTTGGGCTGAAGCCCCGGATCTAAATCGCAGAAGTAACATGCAGTACCAAAGTCCAACAGAGAGGGAGCAGCTGGCAGTAGTTTGTATACAGCCTGCCTGAGCCTCCACCACTGAAGAAGAAGCCCTTCAGCAGCCGGCTTCTTCTGCACTCTCTGCCTGAAACGCATGAGTGAAGATGGACATAAGGACGTTTTTTAGACCAAAAGTACGGCGACAGAACCCCAGCTTTGATGAGACTGGTGTTGACTCAGGTTTGTGAGTCTTATTTGAAAATATTTGTTGTGCTGCTGGTTTGCCTAAAGCTAGCTTACTATCAGGTAAATTTGTTGGAGAAAGAAAGGGAATATTTACTATCATCTCACACTAAACACTAACAGGAACAATACTCTGACCTGAAAATGCTTAATATGTAGCTTCAGATTAAAAATTATGTGGTACAAGACAAATATGATGTTGACCAGTGCGTGTCACGTGTGTGTGTGTGTGTGTGTGTGTGTGTGAGCGTGTGTGTGTGCGTGTGTTAAGCCCCGGATGTTCTTCAGTCCTTAATCCGCCCCTGGTTTAACGCTGCAGTTGCAGGCGTTAATGGTCAGAAATTCAGCGGGAGCGGGCAGGAGCGGGATGAAGAAAACAGTCCCGCGCAGGGCTCTACTATGTTGCGTTTGTGTTTCGTTTTTTTAATGAATTCGATTAAAAATAAAGGCGCCCGGCCCGAGGGCCGTCGGGCCGGGCCGGCCCGAGGGCCTAGGGCTTCAGTGCAGGGCTCTACCTCTGCCTACATTGGACTTCTGAATCAGAACCTATGCTCACTGTGTTCTCCCTCCTCCAGACGCTGAGCTGTCGTAGGAGTTCCAACCACAGACTTATCTGTGCATCCTAAGTCCCTCCTTTATAAATAAATCATTTTACCATCCGTTTTTGGTCTGTGTTGCATTCTGCATGTCGTGGGTTAGGTACCTTCCTCCAAACATGACACTTACTTGAGTAATAAACCCTATATCAGGAAAATATTGTCCTCGGTTTGTGTCCTTCCAGTGAGCTTTGCAGATGTGGGAAAATGTCATCAGGCAGTAATCATTGTTAAATTCATAATTATTCTCGGAGAGAGACCAACTCTTATCTGCCCCTGGGAGCCCCGTAATGCATAGTGTTGGGGTTATTAGGAGCGAACAATTAGTAAGCTTCAACTTACTTTTGGATTCTTCAATAAATTCTGTAAATATGTAAATATTTACTGATTTATTAATTAATTAAGATATTCTTAGATATACGGGGCACCATTCCCCTTTAACCGGGGAAAAATTGAATCCAAAACTCTTATCAGTCTTTCTTGAAGTTCGTAGAATCCTTGGAGCAGAGACTTCTCTTCGACACAACAAAGCTACTGGAGACGAAAATCTGAATTTTATAACGTTTAATTAACAATTTGTCAAATGAATAAACAGTGGCATAAATGAATAATAACCATGTGATAAAATAAAAGGATGTATATTCAAAATAATGTTCAAGGTGTTTGTGTGGTGTGTGTGAGTGAGTGTGTGTGTGTGTGTGTGAGATGAATGGGTCTTTGTTTCCCCAGAGTAGGTGGGGGGGAGTGAGCTGTGAGTGTGTGTGGGGCTCTTCCCCTCCCCTCGCATTCAACAGGAGACCTGGATGTGTAAAGTTTTCTACTTTCCCGAACACTTAGTGGCTTAGAATCACAGTAAAACTTAATTCAAACACTTCAAAAGTTAACAAACAACAAAAGGGTCACTTGTAAATTATTTAATCTAAAAGGAGTCGGCAGCCTGGCCAGAGCTGACGACTAAAGATATTAGCGATGATCAATAAGCAGTTTATTCTTTCAAAATGACCCGAAGGACGAATTGGGAGCGAAAGAGGAAAACACGAAGCTACTTTTTAAGCAATAGCGCGGTTTTATTGCTTATTCTGGACTATAGAGGAAACGGGAGAAGAAAAGGAGAGAGAAAAAATGAGTTTTCTGATCACCAGAAGAGCAGCAAGGCGTCCCCGCTGTTATGATTTGACGGTTCTCCGTTTTTCTCCGCAGTTTTCAGCGTCATCCGTCGGTTTGATGCTTTCTCCGTTGTTTGGCTCCACGTGTGTTTCTCCACGAGCTGGACACAAAGAGGACGAAGTTTCTTTTGTGCTGAGTTTGACAACTTACAGCGTCTCTGAGAGCTGAATGGAGCTCCGCTCGTTCCCAGTCAGGTCCCGATGGAGTTAAGAGTGGTTTCCAGCGGTTGCGTGGCTCAACTTGGCACTTAGAGCTTCCGCGTGCTCAAGTTGTCAGAGCGTTCGACAAGCGTGTCCTTACCGCCAGGTATCCTGGGCAAAAGAACGAGGTTTCTTTGTCTCTGCTGAAGATTTATGGTCTTAGTTCGCGGGAAAAGCTCCACGGCTTCCCGCACATGCGCAGAACGTGTTTCTGGTACTAGGCGGTGACATCATCCCAATTCTTCCGTGTGCAAAGCATCATGGGAAATGAAGTTTCTTGGCGCTGATGTGATTATTTGCTTTTCAGAGCAATTTAAGCACAGTCATTTTGGAGAAAATCACTGCATAGTAATTTCCTCATGAGGTCAGACCCTCAACAATAGCGTCATTTCAACATGGGGGTGTCTGCGACACGGTTTATATGCAGGTAGCGGCGCTGCGGCTGCTTTATATAGCGACTCGTTGCTTTCTCCCTCAACCCAAATCCTCGGATCACGCATTTTAGCTAAAACGCTAACGTTAGCTTGCCTTGCGTTGACTGTAGAGTTGTGGGTGATGGTCACGCAGATGTGTCATGAGATTTGAAGCGTTGCTGCCTTTCACAGACACTTTTTCTGCACGTGCTCCAAACAGGATAGCCGTCTTCTATCAACTGTCCCTCGGCATTCTTCAAATATCAAAAAAAATGCCCGTACTTCCCACTTTGTCTTCTTTGAGGGATAATAAATGTCCTGAGCGCTGCTGTCTCCTCCTTTGGTCATTATTTCAGCTTTAGCCTCAAGAAAGTTTTGGTCGTAAACAAAGCGCACATGTGCCGCCGGCAACTTCAGCAGATGATACGGTGGCTGGTAAGGGTCACCGCGCCTACACCGCAGCCACGGTAACCCACCAAGATAATATATATATTTTAAAACAAGACGGTTATTATTTTTGTCAACTTTTTTACCGGGGTTTACCGCTACACCGGTTACCGTGACAACCCTAATCAGAACCCAAATCTACATTTCATCAAGACTGATCTTTTGCTTTCTGATAATTTGCTGCTCATGTTTACACACACACACACACACACACACACACACACACACACACACACACACACACACACACACACACACACACACACCTACCTGCAGTATCTATCACTTACAGTTCAAGCACTTTGTTTAAATTTCAAACACTTGAAACCTTGAAAACATGAAGAATAAAGATACCGTATTCATCAACATGAATTGGAATATATTGCTGTAAACAGTAGCAGTTTTAGACCTGGACAATGGGGGCGGCAAAATGGGTATTAGGTATTGAAAAATCCTTTTTATTTTCGGTAGTGCTGTGTGTCTTTTGGAGAACATATGTTACAGCGGCGACGGCTACTTGCTTTTTTGCTCTTGCCTTCTTTATGCCTTGGGGTATAAATGCATCACATATTGTAATAAGTTGGTCAAGTAAATCACGCATAAGGAAGTGTGATCGCCCAGGGCACCAAACGAGCTAGGACTGCCCCTGGTTGTAGATCTTAGCTCATGTATTGTTTTCTTTTGACATTTATATACTTTTAACATCTTAATACTTACAATTATTTTACAGTGTCTGTTTCGTACCTTGCTTCTAACCTTTTTTTCCGTTGGTTTGGCATGGACCTTGTTCATTTCGTTCAGAATTGCCATCAGCACCATGAGCGTTTTTAGCCTATGTTGGGGAGTGCTGAAGCACCCCTAAATCATCTCCCAGCACCCCTAAAATGTGAGAATTTAAAATGTTTTTTTTTACTAAATGTTTTAATCACACTTGTAAAATGTAAAAAGCATACAGTGCTTGGTTGAAACGTCTTATTTCAGTAGCAAAAATGCAGCAAAGCTCTCCCTCCTCAAAAGTAGTTTGATCCTGTTCACCTTTGCCAGAGTCCAGCTCCGAGCCTCCGTAGGCCAGCAGCCTCCATAGCTGAGTGGCTGCTGTAGTAAAGGGAGACCAGAATTACCCGCAAATTGAAACTCTGTCCCACGTTGCTGAAGGGTTTCCGTTTCATGTTTAAATCTTAAATTAAACTGTTTGTGAAGAGAAAGCAGTGGCTGTTAATCCAGCAAGGACGCGGGATTTTATGCAGGAGCGCGCTCCGCGCATGAACCACACCAACAAAAGGAAAGACAGAGCGTGCGGAGGTAAGACTGTCATGACCCTGCCATGCCCTGACCTGCATGCACCATCATTCATCTCATCAGCCTTCATTCATCACACCTGGTCCCCTCATCAAGTGCTGTAAGCAAACTCCAGGGGCAGCATGTTGATATGTGACATTACCAGGGGGGCTGCCAGAGATTTTGGGCCCCATGAAAAAATATCAAGTTGGGCCCCCTGGGGGCTTGTCCATAGCTGGAGCTGGGGTTCCACCCTCCCAGATTTCAAAGGGAGAAAAAAAATATAATATATATACTTCATATTAGTGTTTCAGTTTTGCTTAATTATGTAGGTCTACATGCATTCTTACTTATTTACATATCATTTTCACCAGCTGTCTCTCATTAAACAGTGAATTTCCTTCAACAGAATTAGCAATATCACTGCTGGAAAAAGCAGGAAATGCTGAAAGGTGTTAATCTCCTTTTCCCTATTACTCCCTTAAAATGTGTTTATTCTAAAATGTTATTTGATGATCAAATTCAAATTTGGATATCTAATTAAATGTCCATGTTGTGTCAAAGCTTTACATAACTACATTTTCAGCTGTCTTCTGTCACGGCGTGCTGGTGAGTGGAGCGGATGTAAGGATCCAAACGCTGGGAAGCAATCAGGCAGAAAGACAACCTGGGACAGGTAAAGTCTTTTAATGATAAACACGCGCAGGACATGGGAACAACGAACCAACCAGAGACACAGAACTGGAGGGGTTTAAATACAAGCGGGGTGGGAGCTTGGGTGATTGGAAAACGAGAGGCAGGTGGGAGCAATTAACAGAGACGCAGGTTGAACACAATGGGGAGACAGGACAGGGTGTGACATCTTTCCTCTTGAAATCAAGTATTTCTGTATGACTGACAAAAATTAAGGATTCACTGCTCACAAGATGACTTCTTTATTAAGTCTCCATGCCTTCATCACAGACACAAAATGAATAAGCACACAGTTCAAGCCGAAGTCAGTTAGGGTTACATAAAATTTTAAAGTTGGATAACTTTGCATGAATTTGTTTATAAGTCTCTAGAAACCCCATTTTTCTCAACAACAAAAAAACAGCTAAAAATATATTCAGCCTGATTGTACACAGCAAGATTTATTATTTACAGTGATATAATTAATAATGCTCCTGAGAGACATACTTAGTGACGGACTAAATAACAATGCTTCAACCTGCCAGTGTTGCCAACTGTTTTTGACTGAAAGTAGCTGAAGTTCCCCCCAAAAGTCACTAGATGTCGCCAGATGATGTCACGTGCTAATTTACATATTGATGACATCATCACGCCACATTAGCGTTCGTTTTCCCCATAGCATCTAATATATATATATAGGACTAAAAGGGAGGAAAATAAAAACTATGTTATATGTTAAAGTTATTAATTAGTATGATTAAAATGGGCCCAAATTGCTTTGAAATGTACAATAAATTCCAAAACTACCAATAAAGGGGCATTAAGACAGATATGGTGTGGTGATCCAAACAGTTCTGTTGTAGGATATAACTCAGACCTCCTGCTCTCCTCATTCTCACAGACATTTTCCTAAAAAGCTGTTTTTTACACCTCATAGGTTCTCAACTTCTCTGTTGTGCATTCTCTCCATCGTGATAATAACGGTGCACCGAGCAAAAGGGAGCGGGTGTCTCATAGTATAACCATCCCTGTGTCACTGAAGGAAATTCAGATGAGCCACAGAGCTGCGTGTGTAAACGGGACGGTAGTTGAAACTCCCGATGACTTCATTTGCCAAATGCAGGAAAAGCCAAAGTGTCTGACGGCTGCAGAACCAGAGATGGCCCCCGCGCCGTCTCTAGTAGAAGCGTGAGCCTGCAGTAATATGAAAGCAGCAGACGTAAATCGGCGGTCTCCAGCTCTGCAGCTGTACTCTGTCTTCAGCGAATCAGACCGGCCGAAAACGGTTTATGATTGGTCAGTCCTCGTGCACATGTGCAGAGTATCGTTCTCTTTCCTTACTCCCGGAAGAACGGTTCAGAGTGCAAATGGTTTCTTTGTTGCTAATCTGTGGGGAATATCTACATGAAAGTTCTACAGAAAGTAGCAACGGGTCCTGAGAAATGTCGCTAACTTTGTCGCTAGGCGCTTTTTGGAAAAAAAGTCGTTGAGGGGGGTCAAAAAGTTGTTAGGAACAGTGACAAAGTCGCTGAGTTGGCAACACTGCAACCTGCCCAGCATCCAAAACAATCTATACATTTTTACTGATTTTTATATATAATTATCATTATGTGGAAAAACAATGTGTTTATCACCAAAAATAGCCTTTTTATATTCCTTTGTAATATAACTGATAGAGAAGAGAGCCTTAAGTGATTCCCAGAGAACCCCTTAAATGAGGCTGCTAGCTAACATGCAACATTGCTCACCTTCTTGAGGTTCATTGGGTTGTGAGGGGACACCTGCTGACATATCATCAGCTGCTGATTCTGGTAGGGACTAGGACAACAACCCATTTACCATAATTAGATGAAACACAGTTCTATTTCATCTAGTCTTAGCCCTTAAGCTAGCTGCTATTGGAAGGATGATCTCAGTATCAGCCAATCATAAAGAGCTTAAATGTATGCCCACCAATGGTGGGCACCCCTTGTGGGTATATAAGTGGAGCAACTCCACTGTTCGCCTCCGTTATCTCTTCAAGCCAAGCTTAAGAGCTTTCTTTAAAGAGCAAATTATCTAGAAACAACATTCAACTCACCAGTCATGTCCAGCAACGCAAGGACCTGCCCGGCCTGCCAGACGGGCTCCATCTCCAGTGGCGACCTGCACATCAAATGTGAGGTCTGTCTCGGGGCTCATCACGTTGGCCTGGCCTTGACCCCCCAGGCCTCGTGCCCATTTTGTGCTGCTCTGCCCGTGGCTGAAAAGATCGCTGCCCTTCTCGAGGGCCGTCATGTCGAAGTTCACACAGACAACCAGGTGGCGGCAGCCTACATAAATCGCCATGGGGGAGTTCAATCGGTAGCCACAGATTTACTGTGTTGGGCACATGTCCACCTGCTGTCCATCAAAGCCACCTACATTCCTGGGTTCCTGAATGTGGCAGCAGACATCCTGTCGAGAGGGGGACCCCGCGACTCCGACTGGCGTCTGCATCCCGCACTGATATCACAGATCTGGATCAAGTTCGGGGAACCCTCTGTGGATCTGTTCGCAGCTCGCGAAAACGCTCAGTGTCGCCTGTGGTTTTCCCTGAGTCCCCGGGACCACCCCCCGCTTGGAGCGGACACCTTCTCACGCCAGCCCTGGCCTCAGACGCTCCTGTATGCGTTTCCGCCGGTCCCACTGATTCCCCGTCTCCTGGACCGAGTTCGGTCTGAACAGCTCTCGGTAATTCTGGTAGCTCCCAGACGCTTGTCCGCGTCATGGTTTCCGGACCTGCAAGCGCTAGTGTCCGACTCCCCGTGGAGGCTCCCGTGGAGGGGGGACGCCCTTCTCCAGGCGGATGGGATAATCAAACATCCTTCAGAAATAGGCCAATGGCTGTGGGTCTGGCCGCTGAGCGGTCACGCTTAGAGGCTTCTGGGCTGCCGCATGATGTGGTCGCCACGATTCGGAGTGCGCAGGCGCCTTCTACCGTCGCATCCTATGCTGCTAAATGGGCAGCTTTCCAAAAATGGTGCACAGAGCGGAATGTTAAAGCGCTCTCCTGCCAGCTGGCGGATGTCCTATCATTTCTGCAGATACTGGTGGACAGGGGCCTCGCATTCAGCACTATTAAAACATATGCTGCAGCTATCTCATCCTGTCACCAAGGTTTTGGAGATAGATCTGTTTTCAATCATCCCCTGACAAAACGTTTTCTAAAAGAAGAAGAAGAAGAAAATATAATTTCTATAGCGCCTCTCAAGATAAAAATCATGAGGCGTTTCACAAAAACAAAGAATATAAAAATTGTAAAAATAGAAAAAAGCATTTTGAAAATGTTTAAAAATATATTTAAAATGAGCAATAAGCAATTGCGATTTAAAAGAAAAAATGTTAAGGAAGAGAGAGAGTGAATAGGAAAGAGGGAAATCAGTGGATCCTGAGGAAGGTGGAAAAGGTGGGGAGAGTCGAATAAAGAGAGAGTGGTGAAGAAGGTCATACAAAAGCCAGCTTGAACAAGTGAGTCTTCAGCTGCTTTTTGAAGGAGACCACTGAGTCCACTGATCTCAGGCTCAGGGGGAGAGAGGTCCAGAGTCTGGGAGCCACAGCAGCAAATGATCTGTCACCTTTGGTCTTTAGCCTGGTGCGCTGCACAACCAGTAGGCTTTGATCACTGGACCTCAGGGACCTGCTGGGGGTGTAGGGACTAAGAAGATCACCAATGTAAGATGGTGCTTGTCCATGTAAGGCCCTATAGACCAGAACCAGGATCTTGAAATGAACCCTGAAGTTCACTGGCAGCCAGTGAAGCTGGAGGAGAAGCGGGGTGATGTGGGTGTGTTAGGAGGACTTGGTCAGAAGCCGAGCACAGGCGTTCTGAACCACCTGTAGACGGTTCAGGGAGGTTCTGCTCAGACACGTGAAAAGAGAGTTACAGTAGTCTAAGCGTGAGGAGATGAAGGTGCAGAGAACAGTCTCAAGTTCAGAGCGAGACAGAATGGGACTCAGCTTAGCAATGTTCCTGAGATGGAAGAAGGAAGAGCCAACAAGAGAACTGACATGAGAATCCAGGGTGAGAGCTGGGTCAAAGGTCACGCCAGGATTCCTGACGGAAGGTTTGGTGTGAGAAGCAAGCTAACCAAGAGAGTCTCTAAAAGGTGTCAGAAGGTACAGACTTGTGTCCCGCCCGCTATTTCCAATGTGGGACCTAACGGTGGTTCTGCGCGGCTTATCTGAAGCCTCATTTGAACCCTTGGACCAGGCCTCACTCAAGTTTCTGTCACTCAAAACTGCCTTGCTGCTGGCGCTGGCATCAGTCAAGAGAGTGAACGACCTAACTGCCCTCTCAGTGGCTCCCGCATGCCTCAGGATCCGGGAAGATGGCGGGTCTGCTGTTTTCTGCCCCAACCCAGCCTTTGTGCCCAAAAACATTAATACTTCCTTCAAATCCAGGTCAATTTCATTGGCTGGACTTTTTCCTCCTCCCCATAATTCTGATGAGGAGGCGGCTTCCCATCTTCTCTGCCCGGTGCACGCGCTCACACGATATGTGTCACGCACTTCAGGGATTTGCCGCTCACAAAGCCTGTTTGTGCACTACAGAGACTCTTCCCTTGGACAAGCGCTGTCGACCCAGCATCTTTCACACTGGCTGTGTGACGCCATTTCACTCGCTTACACATCATCAGGGCGGGATCCTCCTGAGACACTCCGGGCTCACTCAGCCAGAGGGATTTCCTCTTCTATGGCGCTCCACAGTGGTGTGTCGATGGAAGACATTTTTCAGGCTGCTTCATGGGCTTCCCCATGTCCCTTTACTCGTTATTATTTATGAGATGTGTCTTCAGGTTCCATCAATCGTTCAGTGCTTGGACCTCAGGCAGGCTGAGTGAAAGCATTATGGCACCACATCAGCCCTACTTGAATGAATTTCATCCTCTTGTGGATGATGA
Organism: Nothobranchius furzeri; assembly: GCF_043380555.1. Taxonomy (NCBI): domain Eukaryota; kingdom Metazoa; phylum Chordata; class Actinopteri; order Cyprinodontiformes; family Nothobranchiidae; genus Nothobranchius; species Nothobranchius furzeri. The sequence continues at coordinate 400,909 of NW_027223048.1, forward strand.
TTTTAGTGGGGGCCCCACTCTTATCTCTGGCTGCCTCAGCCTTTTAAGCCCTCGGCTGAGGCTGAGCGGCCCTCTCTAAAATGAGACATGTTGGGTGTGTCCATTTGGTTGACCTAACCAGTGTGGCGTAAACCCATCCAGCTGCGCATTATTCCAATAGCAGTTAGCTTAAGGGCTAAGACTATACGACATAGAACGTTGGTTACGTATTGTAACCCCAGATTCTATGAGTCTAATCGCAGCCCTTAAGCAAATGGCCCCACTGGTTCTGTTAGGACCAAGAGCCATTGGAGGCAAACAGTGGAGTCGCTCTACTTATATACCCACAAGGGGTGCCCACCATTGGTGGGCGTACATTTAAGCTCTTCATGATTGGCTGATGCTGAGATCATCCTTCCAATAGCAGCTAGCTTAAGGGTTGCGACTAGACTCATAAAATCTGGGGTTACAATACGTAACCAACATTCCTCTCACTATGGATATCAAAGCCAACAAACAGGTTGAATTTAACCACTCACTAACTAAACCCACTTTTCTTTGAGAAAAACTGTGTGACATACTGACGCCCTCTCTTCTGCCTGTCCTCTTTCTCCTTTCTTTCTTTCCTTTTCCGTGACCCAGACATATTTTTACTGCAGCCTCTGCTGTCTGACTGCTGCGTGAAGCTGGCCTCGCCTGCTACGCGACCCTCGGCCAGGTGAACTGTACCATTTTATGCCGTTGGGGGGGGGGGGGGGGGGTCAAATTAATTAGTCAAAATAAAGTAGGGACCTCTGAACAAATTTACATTTCATAAAGACTAAAAGATTGTTTGTTTAATGTCTTAAATGAGCAAAAATACTGCAAAGTAAAGTACTTGTGATTTTTAAATTGTATTTATTTTTTATTCAACTTTGAAACTTTTTTTGGCCCCTGATGTCAGACTGGTCGGCTGGATACGGGAGTTGAGCTTGTGGAGAGCATTGTCTCACAGACGCGGAAGTGATAGCGTCCGTGAAATGCCGGCTCTCGGTTTAATCTAAGAATCTCAGAGCGTTCGAGCGTCAATGAAGTGATGCGGAAATGCTGGGTTTTCCCGAAGTAAGTAAGAACACTTACTGTGAGCTGAGAGTTCGTACGATGGATCGGTTGCTTGGAAACTCTGATCATAGATCCGAAGAAACGATGACTGTGGTGAGCTGGGGAGGCGACTTCCGTATATAGTCACAGTTCGTGACGTAGGTGCGACGTGGAGGGAATCCCCGCGAGGGGCATGCTGGGAGTTGTAGTCCATGGTGGAGGCCGGCTAGCTGGGAGAGGCTGGTTTGGGGACTTGGGTTCTGACAGGACCCCCCCCACCCCCCACCCACCCCGTCGAGGGACTGCTCCTGAAGTCCCAGGGTGGCCCCGGCGGTTCTAGAAGTCAGAGATCAGGTCAGGGTCCAGGATGGAGTGGGCCGGTTCCCAGGAGCGTTCCTCTGGGCCCTAGTCCGCCCAGTCCACGAGGTACTGACATCCCTGACCCCTGCGACGGGCGTCCAGGATGCATCGGATGGTGTAGATGGGCTCACCGTCGAGGAAGCGGGCAGGCGGAGGCGCCGGAGCCAGAAGCAGGGAGGATTCCACATGGGGCTTGAGTCGGGAGATGTGGAAGGTGGGATGAATGCGGAGAGTCGCCGATAACCGCAGCCGGTACGAGACTGGGTTGATGACCTTCTGTATTGTGTAAGGCCTGAGGAACCAGGGAGCAAGCTTTTTGGACCCTGCACGGAAGCGGAGGTCCGCAGTGGACACCCAGACCTTATCCCCAGGGACATAAGAGGGACAAGGACAAGACGGCGGAGATGTTGGCGAGCGTAATGGCCATTGGCTCGGGTGATGGAAGCTCGTGCTTTGATCCAGGCATTCTTGCAGCACCTCACTAGGGATTGTGCGGCAGGTACAGCAACTTTGGGCTGCTGGTGGGCGAAGACCGGGGGTTGGTAGCCATAGCAGACCTCGAAAGGGGACAAATGAGTCGTTGAAGAGGTGTGAAGGTTGTGGGACAGCTCTGCCCAGAGGAGGTATTTAGGCCATTGCGAGGGTTGGGCCGAGACAAAGCACCGGAGGTACCGACCCAGCTGTTGGTTAGCCCGCTCCGTCTGACCATTGGTCTGCGGGTGATAGCCTGAGGATAGGCTGACTGATGCTCCCATTAGGTGGCAAAAGGCTTTCCAGAATTGGGCCGTAAACTGGGGACCCCGGCCGGAGACCACATCAACAGGGAAGCCGTGCAGGCGCACCACGTTCTCCAGGAATATTTCCGCCGTGCGTCGGGCCAAAGGGAAACCCGGAAGGGCGATGAAGTGGACCGCCTTAGAAAACCAGTCAGTGACTGTGAGGACCGTGTTGAGGTTGTTGACCGGGGGGAGTCCTGTCACGAAATCCAGACCCACGTGGGACCACGGACGGCAGGGCACTGGAAGAGGTCTGAGGACACCAACAGGGGCCTGGCTGGGTGCTTTGGAGCAGGCGCAGATGTCACAGGCGGTAGTGTATTCCTTAACATCTCTTGCCATGCAAGGCCACCAGAGTGCTCGCTGGAGGAACCTCAGAGTTCGAGAGAACCCCGCGTGGCCAGACAGGCGTGAGGAGTGGGTCCAGGAGAGCGCCTCACTGCGACATGATGTAGGCGCATAGAGACGAACCGCGGGGGTCTCTGGAGGTGCGGGGTCGTTCCGGAGGGCGTTCTGGATAGCCTCCTCCAACGGCCACCTTAGGTGGGCCAGGAAACGGTGCTCTGGGAGAATTGGTGCAGGCTCGGACGTGGGCGTGGAGTGTGTGAACTGGCGGGAGAGGGCATCAGCCTTCTGGTTCTTAGTTCCAGGGCGGTAGGAAAGATGGAACCCATAGGGCTTGAAGAAGAGGGCCCAGCGGACCTGGCGAGGATTGAGCTGCTTGGCGGATCGGATGTGAGTCAGGTTCTGGTGGTCCGTCCGGATAGTGAAAGGCTGGATGGTGCCTAGAAGCCACTGTCTCCACTCCTCCAGCGCCCATTTTATGGCCAGCAGTTCCCGATCACCCATGCCATACTTCTGCTGGGTGGCGGAAAACTTCCTAGAGAAGTAGGCGCAGGGATGGAGTCTGTCGTCGGGCCCACCTTGGGACAGGGTGGCACCGGCACCGAAGTCCGAGGCATCGACTTCGACCACGAAGGGCTCCGTAGTCTCTGGATGGTGGAGGATAGGGGCCGACGTGAACTGGGTGACCAGGTGGCGGAAGGCCCGAATGGCGTCTGGTGTCAGACGGAATGGTTGGCTGGGAGGGCTTGGTCAGGTGAGGAAGGTGAGCGGTGCCACAATGGTGCTGAAGTTCTTAATAAAACGGCGATAAAAATTGCAGAAGCCCAGAAAACTCTGTAGCTGTTTTAGGCTCGTAGGAAGGGGCCAGTCAGCGACCGCCTGGACCTTGTGAGGGTCCATGGTTATGCCCTGATCCGAGATTGTGAAGCCCAGGAATGAGATGGTCCGCTGGTGGAAAGAGCATTTCTCGGGCTTGCAGTATAGGTTGTTGCTCAGGAGCCGGGTCAGGACGGCACGAACATGGTGAAGGTGTTCGGCCTCGGACTTGGAGTGAATCGAGATGTCATCCAGGTAGGCAAACACCCACCGCCCCAGCATGTCGCGGAGGACATCGTTAATGAGGCGTTGGAATACGGCGGGGCTATTGCACAACCCGAAGGGCATGACCTGGTACTCCCAATGACTGATGAGGTTGATGAATGTGGTCTTCCACTCATCCCCAGCTTTGATGCGGACCAGATTGTAGGCGCTCTGGAGGTCCAATTTTGTGAACATCCGCGCCTAGGAGATGGAGTCCAGAGCAGTCGTGAGGAGTGGCAGGGCATGGCGGTCCCTGATAGTGATTTTGTTTAGACCCCGGTAGTCTATACAGGGACGAAGGTCACCTTCCTTTTTCTTCACAAAGAAGAAGCCTGCAGCACCCGGGGAAGATGAGTGAAACCCTGCTGGAGGGCCTGGTTGATATACTCCTCCATAGCTCTGGTTTCGGAGGGAGAGAGAGAGAAAAGGCACCCACGGGGAGGACTGGTACCTTGTTGTAGCCTGATCTCCATGTCATATGGGCAGTGAGGCGGCAGCAGGGCCGGATTTAGGAGGTTGTGGGCCCATGGGCTTCAGTCAATTTAGGTGGCCCCCTTTTTCAAAATTGTTGCATAGACGCACGCCCGCGCGCACACACACGCGCACACACACACACACACACACACATATAATTTTACTATATTATTTTAAGGACTA